>NC_091443.1:58609830-58905325 GCF_964237555.1 Oryctolagus cuniculus
AAAAAACAGATGGGAATAAAAAACATCAAAATAAAAAACACATAGACAATTCTTAAGGTAAAACAAAGGAGAAAAAGCACGAAACTTAAAAGACAAGGGGATAAGGACAAAACCACATACAAATACAACAACTACATGCTATTGAAATCAACAATAACCAAGGAGAAAGTGGGGAGAAACATTGGGATTAGAAGAGAAGAGCCCTTCAAATAGCCAGTAGTATTCCCTGGAAATGTGGAAGACCAATTTAAGAGCAGTGGCTAAGAGAGAAATTTCATTCACTCTGAAACCAAAAAAGTTAAAGGATTCCATGGCCCTTGTATAGTTCCCATGAACTCTCAAAATTGGCAGTGCTCCCCTGCTGACACCTGCACCCTCACCCACCACCCACACACATGTGCTCTCTCTCTCTAAAAGAAGATAAGCTGTTGGAACTAAATAAAAATTGAACAGGAAAAAGAGAAAGTAAGCTAAACGTAGTGGGTGGAAACACAGCAAAGAAATCTCAGAAGGCAAGCCACCATATTTATTTTGAAAAGTGTTTTGGGGGGTATAATTGACATGCAATAAAGCACACATATTTAAAGTGTACAACTTGACAAGTTTTGACAAGTGAAAGCATCACTGCACGGAGGAGAGTGAACACGTCCATTACCTTGTGGAGTTCCCTCCTGCGTCTTTTAATGCCCTCCCTCCTGTCTCTCCACTCCCCTCCAGGCAATCACTGATCTGCTTTCTGTCAATTCTGATGAGTTTGCATAATCTGAAGTTTTGTATAAATTGAATCATCAAGTTTGTACTCTTTTTTTTCTGGCTGTTTTTTCACTCAGTGTAATTGTTTTGAGATTTATGTGTATTGTTGCAAGTATAGAGCATGAGTTCATTCTTTTCAAATGAATGTATTCATTCTGATGTGTGAGATACATCACAGTTGTCTATTCATTCATCTGATGAGGGACTTTTGAGTTGTTTCCAGTTTGGGGCTGTTACACATAGAGTTGTCATAAACATTTACATATATAAATCATTGTATGAACATAGGCTTTTTTGTCCCTTAAGTAAATACTAAGAAGTAGAATAGATAAATCATTAGGTAGGTGTGCTTGTAAGTTTTTCAGAAAATGCCAAACTGTTTTCCAAAGTGGTTGTACCACGTTGCATTCCCACTAGCAGTGTGCCACAGTTCTAATACCCTCACATCTCCGTTAATACATGAGATGGTCAGTATTTTTAATTCTAGCTATTCTAATAGGTGTGGCATGGCATTTCATGGTTTAAATTCAGGTTTCATAGTGATAATAATACTGAGCACTGTTTCATATGCTAATTTGGCAGCCATATCTTCTTGGGTGAAGTGTCCAATCATTTGCCATTTTTAAATTGGATCACTTGTTTTCTCAGTTTTTAGTTTTAAGGGTTTTTATATATTCTTCATTCAGGTCCTTTATTAGATATACCATATAATATTATTATAGGCTAAAATAATAGAATATTCTGCAAAGATAGAAAAGTTTTAAAGCCAAGTCTCCTTTTAGACATTGAGGAAAACTAAGTACATGAAAATGAGCAACGAAAAAGTGTTGACTTCAAATTTCATACAAAGTTGTTATAAGCAACCTAATACATAGAATAAACCTCTGCCTGATACATAGAATAAGCCTCTGCCCTAAAAGGTAGGGATGGTTGCTCTTACAAAATTAGAAAAGAACCTAAATGAAAGATCTCCGTGAGTGAGATCCCAGTGGAAAGAATGGGTCATCAAAGAAGGAGGTACCTTTCTCTGAAGGGAGGAGAGAACTTCCACTTTGACCATGGCCTTGTCTAAAAATGATCAGAGTCAGTGAACTAGGGGGCTTCCATAGCCTTGGCAGCTCATGACAAGAGCCTAGGGTGATTACTGATGCCATAAACAAGAGTGTCAATTTGTTAAGTCAACAACAGGAGTCACTGTGCACTTACTCCTCATGTAGGATCTTTGTCCTTAGTGTGCTGTACATTGAGATTTAATGCTACAACTAGTACTCAAACAGTATTTTTCACTTTATGTTTCTGTGTGGGAGCAAACTGTTGAAATCTTTACTTAATGTATGCTAAACTGATCTTCTGTAGATAAAGAGAATCGAAAATGAATCTTGATGTGAATGGAAGGGGAGAGGGAGTGGATAAGGGGAGGGTTGCGGGTTGAAGGGACGTTATGGGGGGGAAACCATTGTAATCAATATTCTGTACTTTGGAAATTTATATTCTTTAAATAAAAGTTAAAAAAAATTAGAAAAGAACACATAAGGCCTGTTGCTGAACCTGAATTTCCATCATTAGATACTTATTTCTTTGAATTAATAATACTAAAAGACATGTGTTTCTAGCAAGAATACTATTAAGTTACCAACACTTCAATAAACATACTTTTATGTGATCTTTCACAGTGTAATAGAGAATGGAGAGAAGTTTCTTAGGAAAAAAACACCCACTTAGCAGATGGTTAAGTGGAAGGAAAGATAGAAAGGGCCAGTTATAATGTGAGAGAATTTTAGGGAAGAGTGGCTTAGACTGGGGGTGTTGGTTCCTGCTTAGCGATAGTATTGGAGGCAGCATGAAGTCTAGTTTCCTGTAGGGGAATGGAAGGAATATATTACACGGGAGGAGGCAAGGCAATAATTGCTCACAATCTCGCTTGGTGTAATTACGATTCTGCCCTTCAGATGGGAAAATCCTCAGCTCTGCGAAAGGTCAGAAATAGGGAGAGTTCTTACTGATACAATGCTTGTGACTCAGGAAAAAAATACAAGGAAGAAAGCAGATGGAGAAATGGAAGCCAGAAAGCAATGTGTATGGTGTAGGGAAAGGGATGGCTAGGAAGAGAAGAAAGAAGAAAAAAAGCAACACAGACGATTAAAACAATCTTTTAAAGGTTTGCTCCTTCTTTTTGAAAAATTTTAAAATATTTTCAGCAAACAATATTGCTTCTCTCCTGGTTCTGTTTTGTTCAGTCTTCCTCTCTACACTGTTGTCTGTTCTTTGTTTTGCATCCTCGTTTTGCAGGGGGATTTCTGCCTATCCAGACACCAGGGGAACTGCCAGCTATGTCAATCAGCTGTCATAACTAGGGCCAGAGACCAAAAAAGAACAGCATAAGCCAAAGAGGAAGAAAAAATGTTAAAAAAAAAAATAGAGAGGGTGTGTGGGAGTATGTTGTGTGTGTAGGGAGGGGGTGGGCAGCAGGAGCTTGCTGGGCTGGGAAAACACATTTTACCCATTTCTCCTGAGTCACTTCAGCTATACTTTTTTTTTTTCTAACTCTGTGGGAAATCAAGGGTAAATGCTTGGCTTATCAGTGATTTCACTGAGCCAGGATGTACCAAGCTCTAAAACACTGACCTCAATAGAATCCCCACCCTGAAGATCTAACAGAAAAATATTTGCCTCTTTGTGTGTGGTAGCTTTGTAAGATACGTAGGTTAGGGCAAGCAATGGGAAAATTTAGTCAAATAGAAACTTCAAATAAAACACTGGACAAAGTAGTGGCCTTATTTCTTGTACAAAAATGTGACATACTGAAGACTTTACCAATGCAAGTCATTTGCTTATGTTTTAATTATTCTTGGGAAGGATCATTAACCTGAATTTCTGCCAAACACAGTTGGGGTTTGCCTATAGTGATGTCCAAATATATACCTTGAGTTCAGTTTTGTGTCTAGCACATGCCTTGTCATATGCAGAATAGGCTTGCTTGTCATGTTCTTTCCAGGCATAACACAAAACACCAGGACAACTGTAATTAACATTAAGAATCCCAAATGACCTTTTGGGTAGAGCTAACTATTTTGGCCCAACTCTTTAAATTCCATAGAATAAGAAATCTAAATGTATAACCTTAGTCGAGGTCTGATCCCTTCTGCGACACAATTTTTTAAAAAATGAGTTCTATGTTCAAGAATCGTGGGTTGCTAAAGAAGAATGCATTCAGGGTTTTCTTTTTGTGTAATTTGTTCCAGTTACTGGTTCCAATTATTATCTACCCATTATGATTAGGTGATGTGGTTAACCGAGGGTTATTAACCTAGGCTCAAGTGCTAAGGTCTTATGAGAAATAAGAACTATTGTATATGATTTCCTGATCACTGCATTTTTAATACCTGATATCTTGCATTGAAAGGTAATCTGATTTAAATGAATAAAAAGTGGATTAGATCATTTTTATTATTGTTCATAGATACTGGACATAAAATATATATTCTTTGTGTAATCAATACATTGAAATAATTTACATTAGTATTTATGAGGCTGGAGTTTCCAAGGCCCTCCCAAGCAGGAATGATGTTTCTGAAGCCAAATTTGTCTTTAAAGACGTTGACTTAAGTGAAATATTGATAATAAATTCAAATAGCCACATGTCTATCTGTATGTCATTATTGAAGAACACTCAATTCAGCAGAGGTTGGCAGTTACACTCCTTAATGTGTCTCCAGAGTCACATTCTTCATGCACGTTATCTGAAATAGTTTTATCTATTTCTGGTCCAAACCACTTTTGATCCAAATAAAATCCGTTTTTTAATTTGTGGTCTCTCATGGGGAAATTCACATCTATTTGTGACTATTAGATTCAGGTAAAGGTGTTTTTTTTTTTTTTTTTTCCCCACAGTCACTTTCAGAGAATTCAAAATCAAGCTAGAATGCATCAGAAGGCAAGATGTTTCCCTTAATATGAAGTTCATTTTGAACAAAGTTGTAGTCAATATATGCACCATAACAGGAAATGGTGTGCATGCAATAATATTTTTAAAGTGAGTAACATCTTGTCATTTGTCAACACATTTGTTTTTTATATCCCCCTGCAGCTAAATTTGGTTAGAAGAAGTCTACATAAAAAGACATCTATGTATTCCTGTATTTCTAGTGCTCATCTCTGAAAGGCCAAAGCACTTGACAAGCTGGGTATTTTAACACACATGATACAACGGGATAAGGAGCAGATACACAGGAAGAATATCAGCCTTTTTTTTTTTTTTTTCTTGTTAAACTCCAGGGTTCTTTGAGACTATCATTTTGTCAGCAGATCAGGTCAAGATTAATATGAAAAAGGGTAGCCTGCAAAGATGCAGTGATGAACAAAATCCGTCTCTATTTCATATTCTGACTTGTGTCTCTTGAGGCAAATTTATTTTTCAACAAATCAGATTTATTTTTAAGTATGCAATACAACTGGTTTGACACAACCCAAAACTGTAACCTGATATGCTGATTTCACAAAATAGATATAGGGGAAATTGTGGGCAGTTGTAGTTGGGGTTATCATTAAAATATAAGGAATGAAGAAGGTAGAGAAAATCTATATTGATTGTTTGACCGGCTTCTATAATAAGATCAAATCCAAATCAGAGATGAAATTAACCATAACCCATTATTTACAAATAGGATAAAGAGGGAAAAATGTGATTATCTGAAACTTGAATTATTTTTAACAGTTCCCAGTTAAAATACACACACATACACACAGCATTAAATTTTCTTTCTTTGTTGTTGTTGTTGTTTTTTAAAGATCTGTCTACTTATTTGAAAGGCAGATTCCCAGAGAGAGAGGAGACACTCCCAGATGGCCACAGCTGAGCTGGGCCAGGCAGAAGCCAGGAATCCAGACTCCTGGAGCCCCCTCCTGGTCTCCCACGTGAGTGCAGGGGCCCAAGAGGACCATATCCGGTGCTGGCACCGCAGGCCATGGCTTTACCTGCACCACAGCATCATTCCGAAGTTTTCTAAGCTTAAAGTTGGAAAAACCTGTGTTAATAATTCTGCCATGTTTCTCAAGGTTACACTTTTTACCTAAATTCCAAACATTTTATTTCTGTTCACTCCATAAAATATTGGGAGGAATTTTCCACAAAGCCTTCCCAGAAACCTGATAAAAATGCCCTTTTGCTCTTCCCTGTCACCCTCATATTTCCTGTACACACCTACTTCTTGGACAGCTGCATTTAATGATAGGTTAGTGTCCTAAATGAAAAATAATGACAGAAATAGAGGAAGGGTTTGGAGTAAAATATGATTTTTATTTGCTCTCCTAGGAAAGAGAATTATTTTTTTCCTTGGGGCATTGACTAAGACACTGGCAGGTCAGCCTCCAAGTACAGAGTGGGAGAATATGATTCACTCTTAAATTTGGACTGAACATTCAAAGACCATCCTTTTCAGAAATGTATTCATTCCATATCAACAGGAATTAGAAAACAAATCTTATCCTAGAGACAAGTCAACAGCAGTAGCTTTGATGAAAATTTGAAACATCTCTAGATATATTTTCTGTCATTTCTGGATTTTCCTTAGAGTGATAATTGATAGAAGGAATCTATGTGTTAAGATTTCAGTAGTTCCCTGGTAAACAGTGTCATTTCCACTTGAATGTGCTCTCTAGAGATGGTACTTTCTGAAATAATGTAAATTTGCCCCAGCAACCAAACTGTGTTACAGGGTCAGTGTGCAGTCAAACACCCAACTTCTTGTGCTGTCTGTTGGCTTGGGATGTTTGTGGGGATAACTCTGTTTAGAGCCACTCCGTTTTTCAGCTTTCCCTAGCTTAACTGTTATCTTCATTTCTCTTTAGCTGTCTCCTGGGCTTTGAAGTTCTGTGTTATATTGCCTTTTGAATACATCCAGCAGGACCTGAAGTTCATGGTTAGTGTTAGCAAGGTGAACACTCTGTTAACAGGCACTCTACAGTAAATTCCTGAAATCCATGGAGACAAATGGCACTCAAAGGACAGTGGAAGATATAAGGTCAATTTCTGCTCAGTTTAATCAAAAATAGGGAATTATTCAGACATTTAACTATGTTTTCTGGTCCACACCTTTCAGTAATTTATAAAGTTCTTCTTAGTTTTCCCCTTAATTACTTTTGGGAGTATCCTAAAAGATAAAGTAAAAAGCATAATTGTTTCTTTTCCATAGTAGTTAAAAAATATGGTTGCTTATGCTGTGATTTTATAATTAATAAAATAATCTAGATCGTACAATTTCACATTAGACTGTAGTTTTCCTAGTCATAAAATATTAAACATATTTGTTTCTTCTATAACAAGTGATATAATGCTTTGTGTACAATAAGTTTTCAACACATTATTTAAAATCTTAATGGTAGAAATTTAGTTTGCTCTGGCAATTTTGCTGGAAGGCTCCCAAAGCGTTTTACCAAAACAGAGTAATACCAAAAGCTCTAGGAGTAATGGATCAATAATAATCCTATCTCATTGAAAAGGAAATTGAGATAAAGTATGGCCAAATGACTTCTGAGCGACCATAATACAGAAACAAGCTAATAAATTCTACATGTATTATGTGATCTTTACCATCGCCACATCAGGTTTGACTAATGTAGGCTCTTCTGGCATGAACATACAGATACGTGGGGAAGGAGAGGAGAGATGGATGGAGAGACATTGAGAAAAAAATCTAGAATACATCATCTTAGTTTAATTCTGTTCAGGATTCAATACAGATTTAAATTGGCACCAGCAATAAGGTCTGCATCATATTACATTTTATAGGATATGTAAAACGGGGGTATATAAACATTGTGTCCAGAAACCTTTTCAAAATATAGACTTGGGACAAGTATTGCCACATGTGATGCTGGCATCCTGTTTGAGCACCGGTTTCAGTCTCAGCCCCCGCTACTCCACCTCCGATCCAGCCCCCTGCTAATGTGCCTAGGAAACCAGCAGAGGATGGCCCTAGTACTTGGGTCTCTGCCACCCGTGTGAGAGGCCCAGATACCTGGCTTCAGCCTGGCACAGCCCCTTGGAGAGCGAACCAGTGGACTGAAAATCTCTTGCTCTCTCATTTTCTCTGTAACTCTGTCTTTCAAACAAATAAATCTTGAAAGTGCAAAGTTAATTAGCAGAATGAAGTAATGAGTTGAATTGTTGGCACAGCTAAATAGTTATTTTATCAGCAAACATCAGGGCCCCCAAATAAGAGGCCTTGGAAGGGTAAATGGTGATGATGGAGAATGGTGCAATCAAGAGCACTGAGCATTTCTCAGGGAAAAAAGTGTTGAGGAAGAATGACAGGGGGATCCCTGGTTAGAGAGGCGGTGTGAGGAGTCAGATCCTGTCTGCAGAGAGGATGGTGATGCAGGATTCTGCTTCACAGTGTAGCCTGAATCTGGTCCTGGGTTCTTCTATGGTGAAGATGGGGGATTGGTGTGAGCATTGGTAATAAGGCGTGGGAGGGGGGATGCAATGCACAGTGGTCTCTGTAACCATTTGAAGGAAGAGGAAAACATCAGCCTATTCCCAGGAAGCCAAGTCTCTAAAAGTGTTATTCTTGAGGTATTTGATTCATAGTCCTTTGAAAATCCATCTTCTCATGTTTTCCCCTTTACAGACCTGTACATGATATTAACAAAATCAAGTCTAAGCATAGGCAGTCTGTTTGCTGCTCAAGTTCACTTAGGAATCTGATGATAAAACCAAACTGCTGGGGCCGGCGCCATGGCGCCGGAGATTAATCCTCCACCTGCGGCACCGGCATTCCATATGGGCACCAGTTCTAGTCCTGGCTGCTCCACTTCTAATCCAGCTCTCTGCTATGGCCTGGGAAAGCAGAAGATGGCCCAAGTGCTTGGGCCCCTGCTCCCACATGGGAGACCAGGAAGAAGTGCCAGGTGCCTGGTTCCTGGCTTTGGATTGAACAGCTCCAGCCATTACAACCATTTGGGGAATGAACCAACAGAAGGAAGACCTTTCTGTCTCTCCCTCTCACTGTCTGTAATTCTATCTCTCAGATAAAATAAATAAAATCTTTAACAAAACAAACTGCTTTTGCAAATATTTTATTTTAAATCACCATGCCTGCCATTATATAAGCAAGTGTATGTTGGATTTAAATTATATTAAATTATAAAAATGTTGCAGTGGGCATTTGGAATAGTAGTTAAGTCACTGCCTAGGACACCCACATACTATATCAGAATAGGTTTGAGTCTCAGCCCACTCCCATTCTAGCTGTCTGCTAATGTGCTCCCTGAGAGGTAGCAGGTCATGTCAAATAATGGACTCCCTGCCACCTACATGATAGCTTGGGCTGAGTTTGGGGAGTAGACTAGTAGATGAGAGATTTCTGATTGTCTCTGTCTGAGATAAAATAAATAAACACTTAAAAAGTCTTATAATTGTTATTGTAGGCAGGCACCGCAGCTCAATAGGCTAATCCTCCACCTGCGGCGCAGGCACCCCGGGTTCTAGTCCCGGTCAGGGCGCCAGATTCTGTCCCGGTTGCTCCTCTTCCAGTCCAGCTCTCTGCTGTGGCCAGGGAGTGCAGTGGAGGATGGTCCAAGTGCTTGTGCCCTGCACTCACATGGGAGACCAGGAGGAAGCACCTGGCTCCTGGCTTCGGATCAGCGCCGTACGCCCGCCGCAGCAGCCACTGCGGGGTGAACCAATGGAAAAAGGAAGACCTTTCTCTCTGTCTCTCTCTCTCACTGTCCAAAAAAAAATCTTATAATTGTTATTGTATAAAAGCATTAGTTCAAGAATTAGTTAAAGCAGGATTTCGCTGGTAAGTCAATATACTAATTGCTAAGCTGTTTTTGTACCACCAATAAATACTTCCTTGAATTTAATTCCTATTTAAAATGCTTCTAAGAGACATCTTGTCTTAGTCCACTGTTCTTAAGTCCCATTTGAATTTTACCATTCTATTTATTTCACGGATCTTTAGGGTGAAAAGAAAAGTAAATGAGTTTAGACTTGCTCTTAATGTGTAGGAAGGGGTTGGTTCTAGAATTAGGTAGATGATCAGTAAAGAGAGACACCTTTTCAGCTACTTGTATTCAATCCCAGGATATGAGTTTTTGTTGAGACTCTGATTTTCAGTAGCAGATAACAATTCAAGTTACTTAAGTGAATATTGGGAGTTTAATATGGGAACAAAAAGAAATTACTGGGTATCTGAGGGTAAGAGTGCAACCGGTCTTTGGAAAGGAATTGAAAGAGTTTGAGGAAAGTCATAACAGCCAGAAAGTCTTCCTGCTTCATGTCCCTGTGACTATTACCCAACTGAGGTATTTGCTATACTACTAGTTGAATGTGGAGACTAACTAAACTCTTTAATATTCTAATTCCAAATTCCTGGGAGAACTGGATGGCCTCCATCAGGATCAGCTGTTCATCCTTGATCTAATGACTCTTTCTGTGTTGGGTAGAAAGAGCAGAGAAGTAAAGCAATTGAGACCAGTCAGCTCCTATGAGCAGTTTCCAAAGAGAGGTGAATCAGCAGAGCTGAGCAGATAGCCAAGAGCAGTCAGTTTGACATGGGGTTCAGTGAGTTGATGCAGCGGAGTAGGGGAAAATGAGATGAGGGGATGGAAAAAATAAATTACAGTTGAGATAGAAGATTTTTTTTAACCAGAATTAGAGTCAGCCATTCTTAAACTCATGGGTGAGAGTATTTCCTCTTATTTGCCTGAGTGGGAAGGGGAGTATTATGAGAATCTCAGCCCCTCCCTAAAGCATTTCCTGACTAGTCATTGCTCCATGATGCCTTTAACCTCTAAACTTGTGTGTTGCTTGTAACTTATACCTCACTGAACTCTTGCAAATATGCCTTTTTTCAATGTTGTCTATTTAGAGAAATGATGAGAATATACACATATGTAGCTCCTTCACAGTAGACTTCATGCTTCTTTCCTTTATGACCCACTTGTTTCCATAAGTGCCTAGAGCAACAATTCATCTAAAGATTGGGCAACTGAAAGGCTATATCCTTTCTTCAGTCTTCGCTATCTCTTATTATCTGCAAAGTCAGAAAATTGAACTAGAATAACTCTGAGAACTTCTAGCCCTAACATTCTCTGATTCTGTGGTTGACATAAAAATACGCCCCAGTGAATGGAACACTGTGTGACAAATCACAACCATGGGTAGTTTGTGACAACTTTAGCCTGCAGGTGTTGCTGTGGTACAAGAAGAATGAAAAGATAATGAGGAACACAACAAACAATAGCAACAAAAATATATTTTTAAGGATTCTGTTTACATCCTACATGTGGGAGCAGGTTTCCCCTGGTCCAGCATCCCTCTATGAAAGTGCTGGGGTTGGTTTCCCGAACAGGGCAAAAGCAGAGGGTGCGTGTTCTCGCCAGCTGGACCTCTATATCTGAAAGGATGTCCTGTTTACATTTGGCACCAGAGCCTAGCGATTACGCTGCCTGAGTGCCCAGAGAATGGAATAAAACTCAAGATGAATTTTCACAAAAATTTAAAAAATAGCACTCAGCCGACCCTGTCATTATATTACCTGGGATTGGTTTACCAAAGGTCCCCTTTCAAAAGAACGCTAAGAAGGGTGAGGCCATGGTATCTCTGGAATGCACATTGCACATTTTGGTGGCCTGGAGGATTTTCTTTATTATTTCTCTTCCCCTTCTTTTTTCTTTCTAAGCACCCAGCACCTTTTTATTATTTTTTCTTTTCATTCTTTCTGTCTCTCTGCCTTTCTTTTTTTCTTTTCTTTCTTTTTTTGGTTTTTAGCAAAGAGAAAAGGGAGAGGCAGAAGTTTGGCTGGCAGCCAGATTCATGTCTTGAAATGACTGGGTTAGGTAACTGAACACTGCACAGTGTAGTATTATCATATCTAAGCATTGAGTAAAGAGGAAATTAACAGAGCAAATATATTTTAAGGATAGAAAAGTTTCATTTTTCTTCCTTTTCCTTTAAAGTAATTATTTATTCTCCAGAGAAGGTATATAAGGTAGGGATGAGGAGCCAGAACTAAGAAGAGAAAGGAATGAAGAACTAGAAAAAAAAAAAGTTACTGTTGAAAAATCATCATGAAAAACTGAAACTGACTTCTGAATTTGTTGGAATTCTGTGAGAGTGGGTCTCTTAGTTCACTGTAAATACTTGTTTAGTAAAAACATTTTCTTATAATGCCTTCTGAAAGGGCTCTTGTCCTTTCTAACAACTCACCTTTCTGACCCCCTGAAGTGGTTTACAGTTAACACTAAATACTATCATCATTTATTGTTGGCTACTATCCTGTCTTAAATTCTTCCTGGCATGAAATGTGTATGAAATATAGATATAGATATAGATAGATAGATATGGTTTCAGGGATATAAATTTATAAGTTCTGTCTTCTCAGTGAAATTGTAAGCTTCCTCAAGGTAAATCTCTCCGAAATTCTATTTCGGAGGCATTATGGTGCCAGTACAGAAATTGATCAGGAAGACTAGAATGCCTGCAGGTTTATAACTTTCAGTCATTCCCAAAGATTTTCCACTACATTTCATTATTTGTTTGTTTATTCTTCATTGCATGTGCAAAGCAAACCTCAAATATCAAATTGTGTGTATCTGAGGATCCAACATTGCTCTTGCAATAAGTGAAGCCAGGAGTAGTCATTGGGTTTCCAAGGAAGTAAAGACCAGGTACTCATAACCCACCATTAATCTTGGGTTTGCAAGACAACTACATTTATTTCAATCTACATATGAGAGAACATGACTAGCAATCAGGTCAGGGCTGTGAACATTGCACTGTATTTATCTTTAGTCCCTAAGCATTGTGTGTAATCAAGGAAGTGAGATTCAGTAATAAAAAACCATTATAGAGTTTTGAAAGCCCTCAATTTCATATTTACATCTTGGAACTAGCTCATTCTGACTTCATAACTCCTTAATTAGAGGCACAGTCATTTTCTTTTCTGTAGGGCATTTTTTTCACCCTCACAATACAAGCATACATTTGGTAACTAATACCAGCAATTAGCCTCATCTGCTATGTAAATGAGTATAATTGCAATTAAATACTTTAGTAGGCCCAAAGGGAAAACATGCAATCATTACAAAGTAAGTAGGAGAGCATGTTTAAGGGACATTTAGAAGTGTTAGCTGAAGTGCCTTTTCCCTTTGGTGGCAGGAGCCTTTTCTGTGGTGAATTATTTCATTGGGAGCCCTGGAACTTGACTTGCATTTCTTGTTTTTTCCTACAGAGATCAGAATAACACTGTCTTTTTTAGCATTTCTAAGCATTCATTGGTTTTGATAAAAAAATTTGATTTAGAAAATTGGTTTTGCTTCAGCATGGATAGAGTATTTAAAAATATTAGCCTTCATTTACTTTTGTTGTACTCTTTGGAGAGACAACACTCTTCTCACCAAAAGATATTTTTTGGTATCAATAATTATTCATTAGTAGATCCTAATGTTGAGAACTGTTGGGAAAAAAAGTAACACACATTAAAGAGATACCCTAGTAGGAATCAAGCAGTAGTGATACTGCCCAGTGGCATATAGCAATAGCTTAGAGACAAGACTTTGGAGCCAGAGTGCTGACCTCCAGCTTTCACTAGCTGCATGTACTTGGGCAAGTCAAGCACTCATTTCCCCTATTTGTGAAATGGGAAGGTACAGTAAATTAACTATCCTATAAGATTGCTGTAAGGATGAAATTGGTTCATACTTAAAACATGTCAGTGGTAGAGCCTGGCAAAAATGTATGTTGAAAACTCTAGTTTTAGTTCTCTAGTTCTTCCGTTGCTCCAGAACTTCGTTCCATGCAGAACTTCTCTCTGAATGAAAATCCAGGCCACAAAGCAGTGTGCTTAAATGGAATCATCTGGGTCTCCAGTGAGCTCACTGTGCTTTTGCATTGTGCCGTAGATGTCTTTGAGGGAAGCGATCCTTAGGAAACTTAGTATCATAGTTATGCATTTTCCTTCCGAGTGATTCACATCAGAATACAAGTTTTCTTGAGGCCAGTGCTGTGGGGCAGTAGGTTAATCCTCTGCCTGCAGCACTGACATCCCATTATGGGCACCAGTTCTAGTCCTGGCTGCTCCTCTTCCAATCCAACTCCCTGCTATGGCCTAAGAAAGCAGTAGAAGATGGCTCAAGTGCTTGGGCCCCTGTACCTGCATGGGAGACCTGGAAGAAACTTCTGGCTTCTGGTTTTGTATCAGCTCTTTCTCTCTGTCTGTCCTCCTCACTGTCTATAACGCTACCTCTCAAATAAATAAATAAATAAATAAAATAAAATCTTTTTTAAAAAAAAAAAAAGAACAAAAAGGCTTCTTAATGAGAATCCAGGTAAAAACTAGACAACATGCTGAATATGTAACAGATCATTTTTATCTTTACATTGCTTGCTAAGAATTTCAGAGCCAATTTGTAGCAGAGACAGCTCTTGTTATCTAGTTAGTGTACAGGACTCTGCTGCATTTGGGTAATATAACAGGCTTTTGATTCTCCATCTTGCACTTTCATAAATACTCATCTATTTTTTAAAAAAATACTTTGTGGTATGCATTTTGTAACTCTTATTGATACTCTTCTGTAATTGTAAGCCATCAAACAAGTCACTTTGCCACTTTGAGACACCACTCCCTCACCTTTAAAATGTAAAGTTGTTATGGTTTCACCAGCTTCCAAATGTTGATTTCTAATTTGATTAAGTTTTTGTTATTGGAAATGATAGCCTGGATAAAGGAAAGCCTCCTCAGAAAGCAAATGGTGCATAATCTCATTTTCAGAGACAAAATATGTAGTAGAATCTTTCAGATTTTACTTTGAATATTTCTGTTTTTCTATCAGTTACCCCAAATACTCTCAACCAAATAAGAATTTAAAGACATACTCATGACCGTTTCAGTCAGCTCTTGGTTCTTTCCAGGACTGAAGTAAAAGGCAGAGGCTTTGTTTTTGGCAGGGTAGGTGGGCAAAGTGTTTTAGTGATTTCCCCCATTTTCTCCTATATCCTATTCCAGGGATAAGGGAACAGAAGAAGAAAGAAAATAAGAGAAGACCAAAGACTGTAAACCTCTTTTACCACTTTTGATAGAAGGGGAAAATCTAGAGTTCTTATCTTCTCTTGTTCACGTACCATTTAGGAGTTACAAGGAGAGCTTCAAAGACAGCACTGTCCACGCTATTGAACTATGTTATCAGAGAAAAGATGCCAGATGTTCAGCAATCAAACTTGGTGCAGAACATAACTTTAATGGAAAACAGAAGGGCGTTCTGTTTCCCTCCCACTGTGCTATCTATCGGAGAGACTTTCAGGAGCCCTCTTTCCTTACCCTCTTTGAAAAGCACATGTACACTTTCTGAAGTGCTATAAGTTGATCCAGTTTGGAAGAATAATATGAATCTATATGTATACTCATGAAATGAGTAACTTTGCATCCTTGGGAGATGGGGTTTTAAAGTCCATATTTTCTAGAGTTATAGAGCAATTAATCAAACACAAAGAAGAACATTTGGTATTTAAACTGTCCCAAAGACCAAAGGAGTCAAATCTTATTTTCTGTTTGTATCTGGTCAGCTACCATGGAACCTCAGATCTCAAATTGAATGCAACTCTTTTCTGTAAAGGCTTGGTAACTTTTTAACGGTCTAAGGGGAATATGGGTGAAGGAAATATATTTCTTAGAAAGAAGGAGCAATTTAGTTCTTTTCATTCATAAGATGCCTTTATAAGATAAAAATTAAATATCCATTATTTCTAGATTGAATTGTAAAATACATAGTTTTAGTAGAAGTTAACTTTGACAATGAAGGAGATACTGCTCCCACACTGAGATACCTGAAAAGACTAAGATATAAAGGCTCCTCATAGGTCCAGAGAACAGAAGGTATTTAGCCTATTTAAAATGAATATATATTCTTCAATAAGTTCATGGAAAATAGAATTAAAGAGTAAGTTTACTTTGGTGCAAAAACTTTGAAATCTTTGCACTTTATTCATGTTATGTATTTTCCATGAAATTTTTGAAGATCCTTTGTTATTTTCTTAAGGTAGGACTGGTTTGTTTTGAAGATGTGTCCCTATCCCAAAGTTTATTCTTTACAAACTTATATCACAGTAAAGTGCATGGCTATGGGTAAAAGAACTTCTTTTAAGACTTCTGACTGCAGTGAGTGCCATGGGCAAGTGCAGTAGATATTTGATGTTAGTGGCTGCTCACTCTAGAAGCTATGCATTATAATCCCTTCTTCTAAAAATGACCACCAATAACACAAAATAAAATAAATGGAAATTAAAATGTGAAATAATTTTTAGATTTTCTGCTTTTATTTTGTTAGAACTTAACCTCCAGACCTAGTGAACCCATGTGATAAAAATCCTGATATAATTGCAGTTTTTGAAACAGTTGGTTTGAACAAATATTACTTTATTTTTAAAAACGTAGTTTTCAGCTTCATCTCAGATGTCTTAAAACATTTTTTTCATCACTCTGCCTATCTTAGTTTCCACTGAAGTCTCAGTGTTTAGTAAGTGGGAGACACTCAAAAAATAGGCCATGGATCTGGGATTGGGTGCTACTCAACACTATGTAGGGAAGTTTCCTTTTATAGACCTGTGAGCACACTCTGTATGCCCAAATTTGATTGACAAATGGTGTTTAGAAAGGGAAATTGTTCTGAAGGTAATAAAATTATCTTTGTTTATAGTTTGCTGCAAAACAAAGTGAGAAAGTTCTCAGGCCCAGTTTCTATGTCTGGTGCAGACATGTCACTCAGACTTCAAATGCTGGGCCTCAATTGGTTTCCAGTTTGCCTTTCAAGAGGCAACCTTTGGCTCTTGTGGCTTGGATCATTGTTCAGATGGCTTGGTCTTTCCTTCCCTTGCATTTCCTTTAATAAGAACATTTCTCCCTGTTTAGTTGCCTGGAGAGCCCTTAAAGCAGAACCACACTCTGTGTATCTTTTATTTTAACTCTGAAAAATAACAGTACCTCAAGGAGAAGTCAAGCTTTGGGCCTGATCTCCCATTTCTCCAAGTTCATGGCCATATTCCCAATTAAACAAAAGATCCTGGATCAGATTCCAGTGAGTATCACCTTTGAGGCAATCAAAGAAGAAATTAAATTTGGGAAGGGTTAATAGCAAATATATGTCACTTTTAAATTACTCTTAAATATTATCCTTGCTTATTTTTATTACCTGTAAAGAAAACCATGGCAAATCCTTAAAATTTCAAAAGGAAAGCAACTTATTGGGGATAAAAAACATTGAGTATTTGATTATTTCATTTAAGGGTATATTTATTAGGCACATAGTTTTCAAATAACTATTATATGAGAAAAACTAGGATAGTGTAATAAGTGGAACTAATCACTAAGTAAGTGATTTTTTTTCTAATAAGAATATATTTTAGTCATCTCAACTAAATACTCTGGGTTATCATAGTTTACAGGGTATAATCTTTTTCTTTGATTCTACAGTTACATGTCTGAAATTCTTCATTAATTCAAGACTTATGTTGAGGTGGCTTTTTCTTACCAGACATAGAAACTAAGAAAAAGTCCATAAAGTTTTGTTTATTTTTTATCAAATATTTATTTATTTGAAAGGCAGAGTAACAGAGAGGGAGAGAGGGAGGGGGCAGAGAGAGAGAGAGAGAGAGAAAGATCTTCCACCAGCTGATTCACTCCTCAAATGGCTGCAATAGACAAATCAGAGTCAGGACTAAGCCAGGAGCAAGGAGCTTCATCCGAGTCTCCCACAGGGGTGCAGGGGCCAAATACTTGGGCCATCAACTGCTACCTTCCCACTCCCAGAGCTGGGCCAGAAGTGGAGCAGCTGGGACATGAGCCAGTGCCTGCCCTTATGGGATGCCGGCATTGCAGGCAATGGCTTAACTTGCTATGCCACAATGCTGGCCCCTTAAAATTTTTAAGTGTACAAACCATTCCTTTGAAATCACAGATACCAAATCTTGTTTCTTTCTTTTTTTTTTTTTTTTTTTGTCTACTGTTAGAGAAATACGTTTTATGTAACTGAAAACCTGGAAGTAGACAAAACTAGATCTGAGAACTTCAAGACAAAAAAACAACTAGAAATGCCACTTTTCAGTAGATTTCAATGATTTCCATAAAGGATGGTCTTAGAGTGTAGATCCATCAGTAGAACAAGAAAGGAAACTTGAAAACACCTTCCCTACTCATGATAGTTTATCTTAGTGCCTCTTAGAAGCATGTATTAGCACATAAAAGAAAGCAAACTGGGGCAATGGGACTGGGAGTGTAGATGCAGAATAAAAAGTCTTTTTGTGCAGTAATTATTCAAAAGGGTGATTCTAAGAGATCATGTCTGACCCAAATCAACACATTTTATTTGTTATGACCCCTACATTGTACCATAATTTATTTTTATTTTATTATTTTTTAAAGATTAGTAGTTATGCAGAGGTTTATTCTTTTCTATGATTTTTATTTTTTAAAAAAGATTTATTTTTGTTTATTTGAAAGGCACAGTTACAGAGAGACAGAGGGAGAGACAGAGACAGAGAGATATCTTCAATCTTCTAGTTCTCTCCCCAAATGACTGCAATGGCCAGGCCTGGGCCAGGCCAAAGCCAGGAACCAGGAGCTTCTTCCAGGTCTCCTACATAGGTGCAGGGTCTCGAGGACTTGGGCCATCTTCCTCTGCCTTCCCAGGCATGCAAGCAGGGAGCTGGATTGGAAGTGGAGCAGCTGAGACTTGAACCAGCACCCATATGGGATGCCAGTGTTGTAGACAGCAGCTTCACCCGCTATGCCACAATACCTGCCCCGTACCATACTTTAAAAACTCAATAGGAGTTGCTTGAATTCATACTGTGTACACTGCATTGTCATAGGGAGTTACAGAGCCGGTCTTTAAGCTATTTCCTCAGAGACCTTATGTGATATTAATGAAAGGCCTTTGTTGTTCCTGGAATATAGTAGATACTTGGTAGATTTTTTCAATGAACCAGTGGAAAAATAATATAAAGTGTATCATATAAACATTCAGAGAATGTGCTTTATTGTTTGTAAAATCTTTTTTTAAAGACTTATTTATTTATTTGAAAGGTAGAGTTACAGAGAGAAAGAGGGGGAGACAGAGAAAGATATCTTCCATCAGCTTGTTCACAATGACTACAATGGCTGGGGCTGGTCCAGGCTGATGTCAGGAGCCAGGAGCTTCTTCTGAGTCTCCCACTTGGGTGGCAGGAGTTCAAACACTTGGGCTATCTTCTACTGCATTCCCAGGTTCTTAAGTAGAACACTGGATCAGGAGTGGAGCAGCCAGGACTTGAACCAGCACCCATGGGGAATGCTGGTGCTGCAGGCAGCAGTTTAACCTGCTGTGCCACAAAATCTACTGCTCTACATTATTTTCTACAGTATCAGTGGTTCCAATTCTCAGTGAAGCAGAACAACCTAAGCAGGATATTGGTTTTTCTTAAATATAGCTATCTGCAACCCAACCTGCCTTAGAAATGGAATCTCACTGGGAAATGGTAGCATTGTTGGAGGAAGCAAGTATCAGTCTTCCTTGGGTAATTCTGGTGCCCAGAACTATGTTGGCAGAGGGTGTTATGATAGAGAACAAATTGCTGTCTCAAGAGTCAGACTTGGTATGAAACCTAGATCTATTTCTAGCTTTTTACTTTTAAGATTAACTGCTCTTAAAATTAAAAAAAAAGCAATTAACCACTCTAAACTTCATTTTCTTTTCAAAAGTGGGGAAAATAACAAGAACCACCACATTGTTATTAGGCAGATGGATTCAAGGAGACAACCCATGAAAATCCATGTATCTCAGGGTTTACACAAAGTAGGCACTCAAACTTTGTTAGTGTTTGTTAATTGTTGAGGCCTTGCTTATTTCATTTTTAGTACTAGACCTATACTGGACAAGCACTTTCCCTGATTTCTTTTGGATGAGACAGTCATTTCATTTTCTCTCATCTGTTCAGCCACAAGATGGCCTGAGAAACTTATTCCTCTGGAATCCTAGCCAGGACCAAATATATATGTGGTAAAGTCAGGATAGAAGAGACTGTGGCATTTCCCATTCCTACGGGACTTCCCTCTAGGATGAGCATACTCACGTTGTTTCAGGATTTCCAGCTAGGCCTGGCCTGGAAACCAGAAGTTAAAGTTATCTAAAAGCGATAAGCTCAGGAACTACATGAAATGTTGATTTAGATCTAGTTTCAAAGGTCATCGAAGGTTCAAATGCTGAGAAAGAAATGATGGTTTAAGAGCTGGTGGGAGAAATTCTAGCATTTTATGCACAGGAAAAAGATTTGCTGTAGAGAGAAAACCACATTTTCACTGAAGTACATGGCCAAGAAAGTAAGTAACTGTAAATTAGTGATAAACTATAATCCAGCCTCTAAGATAAACAAAATAAGCAACTGTAATAGAATAAAGTTTATCAGAGTGTGATAGGAAGGTCAGGCGTGACAAATTGGAGTCTAGGATGTTGAGCTGGCTCATGACTATTATGTAACTAACATCACTGCTAAATTTAAACACCAGCAGCCTTCTCTGGAGGTGTGTGAATGGAGAGGTGAAGGGGCAGATGGAAAACAATGGCTTATATTTTCATAATGTACTTTAATTTTAGACTAGAGTTTGCTGAGAACTTTCAGCTAACAGTATACTTTTTGGCAGCTTTGTATTTTTTTGAACTGAGGCTACCTCTCGCCCCATGAAACACCCCTGTTTTTCTGTCAAACTACTACATCCAGTGCATTTTTCCCTGGCCTCCCTGGAAGTTGAATTGTCTGGGCCTTTCCCCTCAGAACACAAAACATAAACATAAGGGCATTAAAATGGAAACAGGATCTTGGTTCTCACTGTTTCACCAGGCTCCTTAGCACTGACCTCTGACCCTCATTAAGCTCCCATGGAAAGTCTGGGCATCTGGGGTGTGTAGCTTACTGTGGGAATTTTTTTGTTGTTCTGATTGTTGTTTTCCTCCTCCTGGATTATTTTGGCTTAACCTGGGGCTATGATGTAAAATAAGCCATTTTCAAGAGCTTTCCCTGACCTTGTTAGGGATAGGGTTAGAAGATGGGATTTGACTACTGCTGCTGTCAACTCCAAGAACGCATTTTCAAGTCATCATATAACATTCATGTGAGAAAACAAAAAATAGCATTTTTTTCCATTTTATAGCCTTGATGACAGGAAAGTTCTGATTTTTGAAAACCCATGAAGAATTTTTGAGGATATCGAATCTTCATGATTTTTTACTCACATGTTACTTTTTTTAAAGTGAGCCTCCAGATCAGATAAATTGTCACACTTTTTTTGAGTTATACTATGTCACATTGAGCTTTCATTAAAGAAGACATAATTCCTGATCCTTCTATGGGAAAACCTTCAGAAAATCTGTTTTTCTTTGAAGGAAATCTTCATTTTTCTTGAATAGTTTAAGAGGCTAATGTCCAGAAATATTCTTGGGAGGCAATTTTAAATACTTTAGATGAGTGATTAATGTACATATACATTTAATAGTCATTAGAAGATTTTAAAAATTTTCAATAAAAACAGGAGAGCAGTTACCACAATGAGTTACAGCAATCCTGACTTTGGATATCTCTTTTGATGTCTCAAGGTCAGACAAGGTTTGACAAGGGCCGACTCTTGTGTTAAGCTTTTCTAATCTACAATAAACTTTCTTGTGACTCAGTTCTACCTTCTGTAGATAAGAGTACAGGTTAGGAAAATACTGAATTCAGAGAAGTTTAAGATATTTTCTTATAAGCATTTTGGATTTTGTTTTTATAGGAATATTAACAAAAGCAAATAATTGTTCTTTATATTATTTTTCTCCTCATGAAGAATTCAATATACTTTATGGAAATCATAGGGGATTCTTATTTTGAAGTGGAAAAAATGGAGACAGGGGAAAGTGACTTGCTCAAGGATCACCCAGTAAGTCTCATTGTATATAGAACTCAAGTTCTCAGGCTCTGGTCCTACAGTACTATTACAATAAAGAGAAAGAAGATCTTGCCTTACTTCAGAAAAGGGACGTATGGAGAATCTAGGAAAGCATATGTGCGTGTCTTTTCCAATTCTACACACAAAACTCTATCTTCTCAAGAAAGTCTTCTTTTACAGGATGGGCATTTTTGGAATGAGTATTCTAAAATCTTAACAGAGTCCAATTTTTTTGCTTTCACTTTATTTTAGGACTTACCTTCTAGAAGGCAGATAAGTGATCTCTACAGCACTCAAGCTGTGGTTATTTACTAGACAAATATCAGGAGGAGAAGCATGAGAACAATACATGATTGCAGGGTGAAATAGGCCACAAAAGGAGGCCATGAAATAGGTCCTTGCTGTATCCACACCATTCTATCTCCCTGGAAATACCTTTCCTCCTTGCCTTCTGCCACTCTAGGCCTAGAATCTCTTAAAATTTTCTTCCTTGAAATAGTCACCCTCATTGACAGTTGTAGTTATCTAGGAATACCTACTTGATATGTTTTGCCTAAGCATTCCTCAGTTCTTTCATGTAAATGTCCTGACCTTTTAATCAAATAATAAACTCATTTTTCATTACAATATTCAATTCCCCAGGCATAACATTTTGTTTTACATAGCATAGGTAGCCAATATATGTTGATTGATTTACTGTGACATGATATGAATCATGGCAATAAAAATTTGTTTGACCACCTATACGATTAATACAACTCTGTCTTCTGTACAGAGATGGGCAGGAACCAGAAGAAGGATGGGTCTATGTAGCTCCAAGTTCAAGGAGCTCCTAATGAGGAGCATGGTATGATATGCCAATGTTGAGTTATCTTTATTGAACAGCCACTTATATATGTGTAGCTCCTTAGTTTCCAGATATTTTAAATATATTTTATTTCATTGGATTTGGGAGTCAATATATATTAACTACATTTTTTGCCTGAGGAAACTGAAGCTCAAAGGAGTTTTATGATTCACCCTTATGCACATCTTGCAAGTGGTTAAACCACAAACTCAGTATTTTATTTATGTGTTTCCTTTTATACCTGGATGCCATGCTCTTTCTACCCCGTCATTTCAGAGTGCTGACATTGCAAGCTTACAGTTTGTGACTCAATCAGAAGAAAAATCCCTGCCTCAAGTGACATTTGCACATACTATTAACCAAGAAAGCTCTACCACTACTGTGTGTCCTGTATCTTCCAGCATAATAAAACTGCATAGTGAAATAAGAGGTCTGAAAGAACTAACGGCTGCATGAAAAAGAGTCATATGTATCTCAAACATTGTATTCTAACATGTATTTGACCAACATGAATCTGGCTATAGCTCAAGTGTAAGTTCAGTGTAAGCTTTGGTGCCAACTGACCCACCAGATGGAAGAGTAGAACATCTTTTTCCTTTTCTCTTTCTCAGAGTTGAGAGGGTACATTTAATAGTAGCTTTCCAAAGGAGAAGAAGGCGCAATATTTATGAAATTGTCCCAAAAGAAAGGTAAGCTAAAAATATCACAAAGTGCTTTCAGAATAACATACAAATATGTAGTCACCAAGTATTAAAAATAATTCAACTAAGTTATAATTATTGATAGACAATTTCCTTCCCACCTACCCCAAAGCAACACCACCGTCAGCACCACAAATATTTGTGATATTTCTTCTTTAGTTTTATTTTTAAGCCTTGGTTTGGTTTCATTTGGCTTAGACTCTATTTTCTCAACTCTCTTGTGAAGCATAGATATTGTGACTCAGATCCTTCCGCTGAACCCCACACGCTGTCTACCCCCAGCTGTATAGACCTATTTTCCCAGATTTAGTAGAGATCATTAACATCCATAAATTTTATGTGCATTAAGGGTAGTTTTTCTCTCTTGTAATCATTATTAATATTTGATGGCCAAGGTATTATTCTTTATCGATAATTTTATAGATCATAGTTAATTTAGAAAGGAAAAAAAAATCAGAACTGTAATGCAAAGTAGTTCATCTCCACTTTAAAAAGTGACCTTGTCAAAGAGACGCATTTTTACTTCAATTAAATTCAAAGTCAGTCAGTCCCATAGGTAATGTTAGCAATTATAAGAATACTTTGCAAAAGTAGTTAAAAAACACTCAGAGAACTTTTATGTGATGCTAGTTTTTAAAGCAAGAATGACTTTCTTCCAAAACTTCAATTCTTTATGAGATCATTTTGGAGTGTACTGTTACATAAAACATGAGGTCAGTAACTAAGGCTAATTAAATTTTAGTAGGAGCAAAAGTCACCAAAAGGTTTTTGCATTCATCCTACCAATTCTAAAACAGTGATACAATACACCATTAATAGCCTTAGAATTGCTAATTATTTCAACATGAATAGCGATATCAGTGCTGTCAGTTTAATTTAATACACTCAGGAGAATTCTTGCAGAATGCATGATTTCTCTATTATTTCCTGATTTTCACAACCACTAAAAGCTATAAATTCTTTCTTTTTTTCTAGGAGAGAGATTAGTAGTTTAGATCCTTACTTTTTTTTTGAAAAATGTTATACCTTTATTTTTGAAAAGAAGTAAGAAGAAAAAACCAAAATATCAATTCAAGAATGAGAGTAGCCCAGGTTTAATTCTGTGATTTAGTAAAAGACAAAATGTTCCTAACTACAAAGTAATGAAAATGTCCATGCCTCCTGTTGGTTTCAGTGGAGTTCCCACTTACAGGTAACTGGAAACTTGGGTTGAAAGAATCTTTGTTGGAGGGAAGTTAAAAGTTCTGAAATAGTGAGAATTTATAGAAATTGTTTGATTAAATAAATGAGTTTTATTCATTAGAAACTTCACTAAATTAAAAGGAAGATACTATTCACTCATAATTTATTTAGAAGGCAACTACAGCATTTTTCTTGGGGGAAGAGTAGATTAAAATATATTCTACAAAACATCAATACAATGGGAACTAATGAAAAAGTGATTATTGAGGCCCTAAAGTCAAGGAATCTCAGAGTTGGTCAAAGCCTTCATGAAAAGCTTATAATGTACATGTTCCTTTGACAATATCCCTTAGAAGTGATGGTCAGACCTGGCTTGCCATTCTCCAGTGACTAGAAACTTACTACATCAATTTTCTAACATTGTAATTGAAAATGTTTCTTCATCATCTTTGGATTTTCACTCATTTGCTGATTTAGTGTTTCTCAAAATGTGATATTTTACACAGTTCTGGGTGATCTGCAGTAGAATATCTTTAATTTTAATGATAATATATTTTTTCATGTATATTAAAAATATATATGTATATATTAGTGAACCAAATCCAAAATTCACAGATTTAGGATGAAGTATGGAGGGAGATGATTTTGTGTAATGCTTAGTTGAGAAAAGTATTACATAAATATTAAAAATGTGTGAATACGAATGTGACTGAAGTTATGAAGTTGGTAACGTAAAAGCCAACTGAGAAAAACAATACCCTATATCTGCACCATGGGCACTGGAGCAGTCACCCAGTTCTGTATAATGATATACTCTACTGTCAGAAGGTTGGGAAGATGCATGTTGATGAACTAAAGGATAGAAAAGAAGAAAGCTATTGTAATATTGGGGCTACCTAATGTCAGCCTGCACCACTGTGGAGGCAGCAGAAATGTTAAGGAGTCTATCAAGTGGATATCATGGAAAGAACACTATCTTGCATTTTGGAGAATTCCGATATTAGGCCTGTCTGTCCTCCAGTTAGAACTCCCTTTACTTCTCTGGGACTCAATTTCCTCAGGATGGTTTCCTGTGTGATTATCAAATTTCTTTTGAAAGCTTTGAAGGCTTTTGATTATGTAAAAGTCATTGCAAAAATACAGGCTTGGTAAATAAGTGGAAATATGAGGAATGGGAGAAGAAAGAATAAACAATGGCAGTGAGGTTTGAAGAATGGGCAACTCGAGTCATTCACAGCAATAAGAGCATGAAGGAAGCAGGGTGTTTATGAATGGGCAAGAAAGGATTCCTTTAGTTCTGGTGCAATGGAGAAATGCCAATGACATCACTCTGTGATGTTTGATGGGTCCTTGGACATTGTGAAAAAGAGGCTCCATTTTCTCATCTGCAAAATAGGAATGAGGAGACAGACATTTTCACGTCATTTATATAGATAGTAGGCAAAACCACAGACATGGAGAAGATTATCAATAAAGGAGAGAAAACTGCAGAACTGGGGAGCTGACATTTATTGAAAGTCTGCTATGTGGCAGGCATGCTATTTACAAGGACTCATTTAAATCATATTTTAAGCAATGCATGATTATATTTTACATTATGGAAAAGAATGCTTAGCGAAGTCCAAGACGGCCCAAGAACTAACACAGATCATAGACTTGAACCTGCCTGCCCAACTCTGAAAACTCTTTGATGCCAGTCCCATGAGGACAGGGATGAAGACATGACAGAGGTGTCCTCAGAAGGTGTAAAGGGAACCCTTGAACCTTGCTAGTGTGATATCAGTGCATCCAAAGCTGTAGGGAGGAAACAGAAGGGAAAACCACACAAATGTTTCAGAGAAGTGAATTGTAACTAGGTCTCTCAAGGATGTGAAGGAGGTCATTGATGATACTTCAGAGATCTCCAATATATTGATTAGAGTGGACCTGAGATTGGTGGGTGTGAATGATAAAAATGGTAATTATAACAGTAAATGGATGTGGAGCACACACTATTTTTTTTTAAAGATTTATTTGTTTATTATTTGAAAGACAGAGTTACAGAGAAACAGAGAGGTCTTCCATTAACTGAGTCATTCCCCAAATGTCTGTAATGGAGCTGAGCTGATCAGAAGCCAGGAGCCAGGAGCTACTCCCAGGTCTCCCACATGAGTACAGGAGCCCAAGAACTTGGGCCATTCTCCACTGCTTTTTCAGGCACATCAGCAGGGAGCTGGATCAGAAGTGGAACAGCTAGGACTCAAATTGGCGTTGATATGGGACGCCAGCGCCACAGGCAGCAGCTTTACCCATTATGCTATAGCACTGGCCCCAACCACACTTTTTCCTACGTGATATATGTGTATTAACTATTTTAATTCTAGCAACAATTATCTTGTTTAATGGGTTAGACTCAGTAGAGTTCAAGGCAAGAAACAATTTTATTCTCTCCTAACATAGCCTTTTTTAAACCCATTCCCTCAGTTCTTCATGACTACACCTAGACAATATATTGGGCAGACCTCCTAACTTTTCTTAATGGCTTTTTAGGTACTGCATTAGAAACTGCAATCCATATATTAATATAATGGATGTCATGTGGTAAGCAAAAAGCATGAAGATGTTCTTCATGCACTGAAATAAAATATTAACTGGAAAAACAACAAGAGGGTGAATATAATAACCTGCCAATATTTTATAAAGGGAAAGGCATATATATTCATATTTAATTATGTTTGCATTAAATATCACTTGGAATGTCACCAAGGAACTAATAAAAGTATTTGCTGATGGTAAGGAGAAGGCGCTGGCTGAGGTAACTATAAAAGGAGGAAAACTTTCCAGTGAGCATATTTTTATTCTCTTTGACTTTTAATAGATATGAATGCATTATTATTGATTTAAGTCAGCTATTGTTACAATAAAGACACCTAACAATCATTCCCAAACTCAGGGCATTAAGCATTGATTACCATGCTCACAGGATAACTGGCTTGGCTTCAGCCTTTAGTTGTGTAGATTGCCCATGGTAGTTGGCAGCGGACTGAATGTTTGTGTTTTCCCCCAAATGCCTATGTTGACATAGTAACCCCTAATGTGGTGGTATCAAGAGTTGTGGACTTTGGAATAGAATTAGATAATGAAGGTGGGGCCTTCATAAATGAGATCAGTACTCTTATAAAAATGACCCCAGAGAACTCTCTTCTCTTTCTAGTCTCCAACTTGGAAGGGGACCCTTACTAGAATTTGAAAATGCTGGGACACTGATCTGAGACTTCCAGCTTGCAGAAGTATAAGAAATACATCTCTGTTGCTTATAAACTGCCAATCTATTATAGTTTGTTATGGCAGACCAAACTGACTAAAACTTAGTTCTACTCCATTTGTTTCATTATGGCGCCCCAGGTAGACAGGCAGTGATTTCCTGGGGTATGCTCTTTTCATAGTAAAGAGCTCCCGGAAGGCAAGAGAAAACACTTATGCTTCTAACTAAAGGTCTGGGCTTGGAACGTTCACATACTCTTTCGAGCCACATACTTAAGTAAGCAAGGCAGCCTCCTCCAAGTGGAAGAGAATAGCAAATCATTGCTGAGCAATAACTTACACAACTACTAAAATAAATTTGTGGAGTTGAATCTAATATCAAAATCCAATGTCTCATTCAGTCCAGAACTTCTCCTTTTCACACTGTAGCTCAGGTTTGACCCATATTTAGGCTTTTAGTGGAGAATTTCATTTTTCCCTTTCCTTCCCTTCTGTTCCCCTTCTCTCATTTTTTTTTTCCTTTTTCCTTCCTTTACCTACATTTAAATTCTGTTCCTATTTCTGGCCTCTCCAGAGTTCAAGACAGAAGGATGGTGAAAAAGGAAGAACCAATTTAATGTAGTTGGAGTCCTGTATGTGTGGGCCATGGCAAAGTACTGCTTCTCTGTTTCATTAAACAATTTGTGGTTTCTTTTGAGATTCACGGTAGGGAATTCTTGCTGTACCATTCTTTGGTGTATGATTCCTGATTCCTGACTCCTGATTCTGTTCTCTTTCTTTTGCCCTTAGCAGAGAATTTCAATCTGTCTCATTTATTGGGTGAGACTCTTTCAAATAAACTCAGTAATGCTACTGAAAACCACCTATGGGAAATAAGAACCCTTATCTGCTATTGATTAAAGTCAGCCCACTCTAGCCCTTATTTTTACTCTATACATACAAGCAGCTTAAGCCATCCACTCATCATTAAACTTTTTCAAGTCAGTGTCAGGTATCAGTTTCTACATCCTCAAGGTTTTCTTGAATCATGTCTTCAACTTGGCTTGATCATGAAGAAGCACCCTTCAAATGCATGGCTCTGACCAGTTCTTTCCAAACAAATTCTCACTTTCCTTATCCCCATGCTGTGTCAAACCTTTTATTACACAGGCTGAGTATGGATAGTGAGTTAAGAGGGTGTTAGCATTTAGACTAATGCATTCTAGACACAGTGTGCCACTGGCTGTATAAACTATGTGAATGAAATCCAGCCCAACACCCTCTTTTTTTTTTTCCTAAAGAAGAGGAAACTTAGGCTCTACATTTTTTCTAACTTGTCCTTTGTAGTCTAATCATGGTAAAACTCTGCCTAAATCTGTATTTCTTTTTGGACCATAATGCAATATGCAATGTTCTATTCCTATTGAACCAAAGCAGGAAGTCTTTCCTTCTGTTTAAACAATTGTATTTTTATAATTTAGATCCTTTTTTTCTTGTTCTGGAAAGGAACAGACCAGGAGAACAGCTGGTCACCATTTTTTATTTGTGGACATTATGAATAAAAGACTTTCAAAACTGCCTGAAGATTTAGTATTTTTTTTTATTATGGAATCTTGAACCTCAGGGACTCATTTTATGTCCACTCAAACTGAAAAATACTTTAGTCCTGAAGATTTTCTTCTGAAGGACCCAAATAAAGTTCTCTTCTCACAGGCCATCCTTCAACTTGTGCCTCTGCGGGGCAAGGGGGAGATATGCAAAACCAGCTGGATTTTGAACTCATTCCTAGGGGAAGGTATATTTCAATCCTCACACTTAGATTCCAAATTCTATTCTCTGTAGGAGTTATAGTACTTAAGTAAAATAACATTCTTAGCTCTGAGTATAGAGTAATTAAATAAGAATGTATATCATCTTTTTTATTTTTGGGAATTTAAAAATTCATTAAGTTATTAACCTTTGAAACTTTCATCTTCCCACCTCATTATCTGTCAGCCTACATCTCCCCTCTCCTTTGTCACAGTGTCTTTCCCTATAAGGACATGTTCTGTTCATATAGTGCCTGATTTCTCATGCTTCTCAATATTACTGTTTTTTTCCTATGCCAGTCTTTGAAGACTGATGAATGTGTATGTATGTACCACACAATCACACATTCAATGCAGATAAAAGAACAAAATCTCCTATCTTGTGATAAAAATTCTAACTCTTCTCAGGTACTGTAGGTGTCTCATTTCATATTCCTGCTTGAAAATCTAAGAGGGGCTCTGATTTGTGATCTTACATTATGCCTCAGAGCAGGCCTTCTTCAGAGCACAATTCCTGCCCCAAAGGAAATGAGAGAGCTATTTAAAACAAGCAATCAATCCATTTAGAACTCACCACAATCTGAAGATCATTTTTTACGGTGATGAATAGAAGGAAGAGAGGCAAAGAATTTTTAAAAAATGGATTTAAAAGGAGATTTTGGACCCATCAGCATTCACTGAATCCAAACATAGAAATTCAGTTCAATTTGTCATGCAGAAAAAAGATTAATCACTTGTGGAAATCTTGAGATCAGTGTACTGCCTTCAAAGTTGTTAAATGAGAATCATTTTTAATTACTATTCTCTGCTCAGTGTTAAACTTTTCTGCATGATTTGATTGTCTTACTGCAGCAAGAGTTGTCTTCAACTTCCTTCTCTTTAAATCCCCTGGTCAAGTCCATACTACCTACCCAAAATTTTTCAGAGAGTTCAGATTCATCCTCTCTTCCTTTGAAAAGTCAGCACGTCCTATCAGTCACTACTTCATATGGATGCCTACTATTCTAACCATCTGATGATTGCTTTTATCTTTACATTTTTGTATTTTTTTTTAAAAAGTTTTATTGACTTATGGCCGGTGCCATGGCTCACTAGGCTAATCCTCCGCCTGTGCCGCGCGGCACCTTGGGGTTCTAGTCCCAGTTGGGGCGCCGGATTCTGTCCTGGTTGCTCCTCTTCCAGTCCAGCTCTCTGCTGTGGCCTGGGAAGGCAGTGGAGGATGGCCCAAGTGCTTGGGCCCTGCACCCGCATGGGAGACCAGGAGGAAGCACCTGGCTCCTGGCTTTGGATTGGCGCAGTTCTCCAGCCGTAGTGGCCACTTGGGGGGTGAACCAACGGAAGGAAGATCTTTCTCTCTCTCTCTGTCTCACTGTCTAACTCTGCCTATCAAAAAAAAAAGTTTTATTGATTTATTTGAATGATAAACTAACAGAAATAGAAGGAGAAACAGAGATCTTCCACATACTGGTTCACTCTCCCAAATGGCCACAATGGCCAGGGCTGGGAGAGGTTGAAGCCAGTAGCCTGGAAGTCCATACAGGTGTCCCATGTGGATGGCAGAGGCCCACCCCTTGGGCCATCTTCTGTTGCTTTTCCAGGTGCATGAGCAGGGAGTTGGTTTGGAAGTGAAGCAGCTGGAACATGAACTAGCACTCATATGGGATGCTGACATCACAGTCCATGGCTTAGCCTGCTGTACCACAACATTGACCCCACTTCTTTGTATTCTATATGCAAAAGTAAGGGTCATCCTCACTAAAAATCACTTAGGGGTGTGGGCACTATGGTGCAGTGGGATAAGCTGTAGCTTGGGATGTATGAATCAAAATATCAGAATGCCTTCGATTGAGTCCTGCCTCTGCTTCTAATCCAGATTCCTGGTGCTTCACATCCTGGAAGGCAGATTATGAATCAGTTGTTGTACCTGCTACCATGTGGGATGGACCGAGTGCCTGGTTTCTGGATTTGAAACAGTGTATGGGAGATTTCTTTTCCTCTTTCTCTCTCTCCCTCTTTCTCTATGTCTGTCTCCCCCTTCCCCGTGTGTGTGTGTGTGCATGTGCGTGTGCATCTCTGTCTCACAACACACACACACACACACACACACATTCTACCTTTCAATAAATAAAAATAAACTTTAAAAAATTCCTTTTAGGGAATGCTATTTTTATGTGTAATCTCCTTGGGGCCAGAGATGTAGTGTAGTAGGTTAAGCCTCCACCTGTGGCGCCAGCATCCCATTATGGGCACTAGTTCAAGTCCTGGCTGTTCCTCTTCCAATCCAGCTACCTAGTGATGGTCTGGGAAGGCAGTAGAAGATGGCCCAAGTGATTGGGCCCCTTCCCCCTTGTGGGATACCTGGAAGAAGCTCCTGGCTCCTAACTTCAGATCGGCCCAGCTCTGGCTATTGTGGCCATTTGGGGAGTAAACCAGTGGATGGAAGACTTCTCTCTCTCTGTCCCTCCCTATCTCTCTCTGTAATTCTGCCTCTCAAATAAATAAATCTTTCAAAAATGTGCAATCTCTTTACTACACCTTTAATTACTTTTTAAAAGATTTATTTATTTGAAATGCTGAGTTTACAGAGAGAGAAAGGGACACACACACACTCACACACACACACAAAGAGAGAGAGAGAGAGAGAGAGAGAGAGAGACCGAGACCTTCTATCCCCTGGTTCACTCCCAAGACCTTCTTCTGGGTCTCCCACATGGGTGCAGGGATCCAAGGACTTGGGCCATCCTCTGCTGCTTTCCCAGGCACATTAGCAGGGAGTTGGATTGGAAGTGGAGCAGCCAGGCCTCCAACTGATGCCAGCATCACAGGTAGCAGCCTCACCCACCACGCCACAAAGGTGGCGCCTAGTTATTTCTTAAGTCAAGTCTAAATTCAGTTTTATACTTCCAGGACTGTATTTCTGTTACTTGTTTTGGTGTACTTTTCTTTTCTTTTATTGCCTAACATTTGTTTCTCCTGGTAATATCGCCTCAGCTTGGGAGCGAGCAAACATATTGCTCTGCTTTGTAGAATCTCCTGGGACTGACAGTCAAGCTACTTGGTCTCTTCTGACCTAGGCAAAGTCTATGATTCAAACTTTTCCTTGGAATTGGACATACACAGAATGACAGGAAGCAGGAGCTCATTCATCCCCAGGGAGACTGTCCATCATTCCTGCTTTCTGGATGCCTAAAGTTGTTTTTGATTCTTCTTTATTAACTCTTGTCCTTTAGTTTTCTTTAAAATACTGGGAGCTATTGAATATTCCTTCTCATAAATTTTGTTTTCTTTCTAGATTTTTTAATTAAATCACAGTTGGCTTTTGTTGGTTATAACCAAGGGCTTCTAATGTAGACATCATGGAACTGGCCTCAAATATCCTCTAGTTTAATTAGTTTTCCTACTGTAGTTAAGAATAGGATCCTATCTTTGATATTCATAAAATTTCTTCCTTCTCCTTGACACTGAACTTTTTCCTTTTCATCTCTATAACATTTTTTCCAATTTGGAACTTTTTCACGAAAGCTCACCACACTGAATGCTCCACATTAGCGTCACTCCAGAATTTTCTCAGCACTCATTGCCATATGCCAGATCCCAAAGCTGGCCCTCCAATCACAGAGCAGTTCAGTCAGCATTTGTCAGAGGATAAGCTGCCAAACACTTAGCAAATAAACAATTGGCCACATTGCATTCACTTCTGTACTTTTTTATAAAGTAAATCAAAGACAACTTACTGATTAGACCAATCCTGGATCACTGTTATCAAATGTAAATTATCGACAAGAAAACCAGACTTTTCTCTCTTTCAAAGAGCAGGGATGGGACAAATAGAGGCAGAAACTTAGTGCACAAAATTTATTTTTAGATCCATATCAGCAGAATAAGGCCAGAAAACAACCTTAAAATCTCAGTGACTTAATGCAACAAAGGTTATTTCTTACTAACATTCCCTCTCTAATGTAAATTAGCAGGAAATTTCTGTATATCCTAACCTCTCATAGACAAAAGTTCGTAGAGGCATACTTTTTGCAAATAGTACTTCTGCTCACATTCACTGCAAAGCAAATAACATGACCACGCTATCTTCAAGTCAGAGAGGAAAATGAAATCCCTCCATGTGCCTGGAAAAGGCATACATATTTAATAAATACTATTAATGATTACTACAGATGCCTTACGCCTTCTTTGTTTCTCCTCCCTTTACCATGCCCAGCATTCTCTTCTTTCTTTTTCAAAAAAATATTTATTTATATATTTATTTATTTGGATGCAGGTAGGGGAGAGAGACCCAGAAAGACAGAGAGATTGTCCATCCATTGGCTCACTCTTCAAAGGACCACAACAGCCAAGGAGAGGCCAGGCTGAATGCAGGAGCCTGGAACTACATATGGATCTCCCATGGGAGTTGCAGGGTCCCAGGTACTTGAGCCTTCTTTCATTGTTCTACCAGGTGCATTAGTAAAGAACTGTATCAGAAGTGGAGCAGCCAGGACACAAAGCAGTACCCATATGGGACACCAGCATCACAGGTGGTAGCTTAACCCACTGCAGCATTTTTTTCTTTAAAAGGTTTATATATTTATTTGAAAGGAAGAGTGACAGAGAAAGAAGTACAGAAAGAGACAGATACACACACACACACACACACAGAGAGAGAGAGAGAGAGAGAGAGAGAGACAGAGAGACAGAGAGAGAGAAAGGGGTAGGAGGTATCTTCCACCTGCTTATTGACTACCTGAATGCTTGCACCAGCCAGAATCGGGCCAGGCTGAAGGAACTATATCTAGGTCTCCCACGTGGGTAGCAGGGACTCAGGTACTAGGACCATCGTGCCATCATCTGCTGCCTCCCAGGTGCGTTAGCAGGAAGCTGGATCAGAAGCTTGATCCCAAGCACTCTAAGGGATGAGGGTATCTCAAGTGGCAGCTTAACTCACTGGGCCACAATACCCACTCACTATGACTAGTGTTCTTTGACTTAGAATGCCCCTTCTCATTCCAGGCACTTTTTTTAGTTCTTTTTTATTATTATTTTTAATGTAACTAAACTATTGCTTAATCTCCACCAGGATGTGAGTTGAAACTGATCATGCATTGAATTGACAGGACCTCTACAGTTTACAAAGAATTCCTGTATAAACTGTCTCCTTTGACTTTTACAAACTTCAAGGGATACAGGAGGGGCAAATAATAGTAATTCCAATTATAAAGATGACTACTCTGGTGCATAAGAGAGCAGAGAACCTGACCCAAATTCACAGTGATAGAACTGGGACTAAAATACCATATATTTCCACACTAAAACTGTTGCTATGTTTATGTGTGTGTGTGTGTGTTGTCACACCACACTTATACAGTTAGCAAATAGGATAGGTGACCTCTATCAATTTTATTGTTTATAAAAAAGAACTCCAAGAAGATATATTCTTTCTAGAACCAAAGAAATGCAGCTACAATGATAATCAGGCAGCTCCTCTAGCATGTTATGGTTGGTAAAGGAAGGGCTTGTCTCTGTCCTTTCATACATCACAAAGGTGGCTATCTGCTTCTTTACCTACTTCTATGTTTGTGGAAGGGGAGAAAGGTATCCAAGTATGTGTCTCATTTTCACCTGACTGAAAGATAGGAGAAGGCCACCTAGATGAGAATTGCTTTAAAGCAAGGCAAATAAATCCTTGTGATTTTTTTCTAGAAAAATGACTGACCAATCTAATTCCTATGCTTCATAACAGTTTCTACCTTTATATCTAGAAAACAGGAATGCATTCATTTTTAACATCTACTTTCAGGTTAGGAGATTGCTCTAACGTAGGTTAGTTTAAAGGCTGAGTCACTAGGAACTAGTTTGCTGTAAAAATCATGGTAGTTACATGTCTTGGAATTTTTTGTATCTATCAGACAGATATCATTGTGTCTCAGTTTTTGGAGGTGAACATACAGTCACTGACACCAGGGGAAGGGAATAGTGTGACTGTGGGGTAGGACTTGGCTGCCTCATGCCATTTGCTTCTCTTCTCAATCTCTCAAAGGCATGAATTATATTACAGGAATACACTGTGGGGAGTACAGAAGATTTCGGTGATAGGAAGAGAACAGTGAAGTATAAATGAAAACTCCACTAAAAAGGCCTGTAATACAGATGAAAGTGTGAAATCATCTAGCAGCATTTCCCCCCCTGTATATCAATCATTGCCAATCACTAATAAACTTTTCCAATAACTCATGAGCATGTTCAACATATCCCTGGGTGGGACCGTCTGTCTCTTGGGTGTGCAGCACACCTGCAGGCAGGCCTCTTCTGGCATTTGCCTATAGGAAGGTCATTAAAAGGCAGTAAAAATTAGGACAGCTCCCCCAGCAGCAGCAATTAACCTTCAGGAACCAATCAGGCATAGGTATATTTTAGGACTGCAGAAACCATTAACCCTCTCATTATTTAAAGGAGTGAGCAGTAGGAGGAAAAACTGAGATTTCCTTCTCCAAGTCTCTCTTCACTTCCCTCATTCATCCCTTCCCTGTTTTGTGCCCCTCTATTTTATGGCTGTCTTTGAAATGTATAGGGTACCCTATTCAAACTGCAAATATCATGTGGGGATGGTGGCAGCTCTAGTTTGGCACCAGCCTGTGACATCTCAGTGTGGGCAGCCTTGGGAAGGCACTTGCAGATGGTTAAGTAAGGTCTTTCTGCTGTATCCGTGAGGTGTCCATTCTAGGAGGATCTGATGCTGGTTCTGATGCCTCCTGGCGTGATTCCATGTGGTGATAGGTGCCACTGATGCCTATCACACATACAGTGCCCCTGCAGGAGCCTCTTGAGTGCCCATCCATCTCTTTGGCATCCTTCTCCCCTGGCTTTCTGGAAAAGAAAGCCTGCCCTCTCTGCATGGGAGAGCAAACAGCAAGTTGGCTCATCCATCAATGCTCATGTCAAGTGCAAGCTGTGGATGAATGTTCAGAGACTGACATGGCACTGGTCAGAATCAACCTAATTATGTACATCCCCCCCCCCTGTTAGCTAGGGATTTCTGATTGGGAAGAAAATAATGTCTATATAATTTTAAAATGTTAACATTCACAAAATAGCATCTTATTTTAAATATCTGTTAACCTGTTTGATGTCTGTTAGCTGAGATAACATTTGGAGACTGATATACAGAAAAGAATCTTTTGAGTTTAACTTCACTTTTTTCTTATAAAATTTTGTGTGTTTATTTGAAAGTCAGAGTTATTCAGAGAGAGGAAGAGACAGAGGGAGAGAGATCTTCCATCCATTGGTTGACTATCAAGATGGTTGCAATAGTCAGAGCTGGGCCAGGCCGAAGTCAGAGGCCAGGAATTTCTTTCGAGGCTTTCATGTGGGTGACAGGGGCCCACGCTTGGGCCATCTTCACTGCTTTCTCAGGCCTTTAGCAGGTAGCTTGGTTGTAAGTTGAGGAGCTGTGCATGAACCAGCACCCACATGGAATGCCGGCATTGCAGGTAGCACCTTTACTCACTACGCCACAATGCTGTCCCCTCACTTTCAGTTAATGATACTTAATTCTAGAAAAGTAACAGTGATGATTAAAAGAAAAGCACAGAGAATGGGCATTTTACTTAGTAATTAGGATGATGTTTGAGACACCACATTCCTTATCTGGAGAGCTTAGGTTCAAGTTTTGCTCCACTCTGGATTTCAGCTTCCAGCTAATTGTACACCCTGGGAAGCAGCAGGTACTGGTTCAAGTATCTGGGTCCCTGCCATCCATGTGGGAGACCCAGATTTCATTCCTGGCTCCCAGCTTCTGCCTGTCTCAGCTCTGGCAGTTACAGGCATTTGGGAGTAAACCAGTAGATGGGAGGTCCATTGACCATCTGTGTGTCTGTCTGTTTTGTCACTCTGCCTTTCAGATACACTTTAAAATTTTTTCAAAGATGTTTTATTTATTTATTTGAGAGGTAGTGTCACAGACAGAGAGAGGGAGAGACAGAGAGGAAAGTCTTCCATCTGCTGGTTCACTCCCCAAATGGCTGAAATGGCTGGAGCTGGCCGATTCGAAGCCAGAAGCCAGGAGCTTCTTCTGGGTCTCCCACGCAGGTGTAGGGCCCCAACCAGTCAGGCCATCTTCCATTGTTTTCTCAGGCCATAGCAGACCACTGGATCAGAACAGGAGCAGCTGAAGTAGCTGGGATACCAGCGCTACAGGTTAGTGCACTAAGCCACAGTGCCAGCCCCCTGATTTTTTTTTCTAGGCATGGAGCATTAATTCTTTGACCTTTTACAACAAGTTTCACTGATACACTTCCATTTAAGAGAGAGAGAGAGAGAGAGAGAGAGAGAGACAGAGAAAATAAACCCTGAATTGTTAAATTTTATTAAAGAGCTAGGCACTGTTATTTTAGTTTTAAAATAATTTTTAGGTTATTAGGCAACAATATGAAAATCTAGTATGGCAACATGTCTGAAATTGTCACAAGAAGACACCTATGAAGAAATTCTAAGGAGATCAGTGATTCAGGGTTTGATGTGGCTTCTGGCAAAGTGAAGAGATGCCAGCATTGCCCCAGCCTTTGAGGAAGCCTCTTTAATTTAAATGTGCATGCTGAGATGCAGCTGTGCCAATGAATGTGTATTTATTGGACCTGGATAGGAGGCAAATGTATAACTAATTAAACTATCCTGGTGTCAGCTACTCTGGCCAACATCCCCTTTAGGAAAGCATCACTGTTTAAAATGAACTTGGAAACAAAATGTTGCCACTCAGAGCTGGTTTGCAAATAATATCTGTGAAGAAATGTTAAGATAATTTTACTCACATTTAGAAAATAGGGTGTAGAGGTGCCTTTAGAGATGACTTTATGAAACTTCACTAAACGGATAATGCTGACCAATGATTTTTGCTGTTTCAGTCTGTTTACCTTTTATGAGATGAAAAGGACAAGTGTATAGAATGGCACATTCGAGCTCATCTGTTCATCTTACAGCCGAAGTAATAGAGCACAGAGAAGAGTTGGCTAGCACGAAGTAAGCTTCTCCGTTTCTCAGCTGAGAGTCCTTCTGTTGCATTACTGTGAAGTAGCTTGTGGAGAATTTTCTAATGCTGATTTTGAAAAAAAAAAAAGTGTAACAACTCAACACAGAAAGTTCTTGAAATTTGTTTCCTTACAAAATCTAGACAAACCCAAAATGATCCTTGCCACTAGGGAAGCACATGGATGGGACAGGGTAGCATCAGAACCTTGGAGTTCTGTCATCTCACTGTGCTCTTCGACATATTCAACTTAGGTATCTATTTCATCCATACTTTACATACTTGCGATTTTCATTATCTGTTGACTAACCATGAGGGAACTTTGAATAGTTCTTGGAAAATAGAATTTAGAAATGTTTATTTTGGTGCAAAATTTTTGAACATCCATGCATTTTTTCATCAACTTTTTGAAGCCCCATATATCCAGATTGAGGAGAAAAATTCAAATTTTAGGGTTTCTGAGGTAGAGGAATAAATAGGTCTCTCTTTGCATACAGATGAGCTGATCATGAAATAAATCAGCATGAGCTAATGGAGTATTGAAGTATCACCTTTGTTACTGATAAAGTTCAAACAGTGTATTTCAAAGTACATTCAAATGAACAGGCTGAGCTGACTCCTAGAATCCAATGGGCTTTCTCCTAGGCAACAGTGAATTATGGTGGAGAGGCCTATGGTGGGCAGACCTAAGGTAGGCAGGCTTGCTCCTTAGAGGCGAAAGAAGGGCAAGGCCATATCCAACTCTCTAATCTCATGAGAAATTCCACCTGCCCACTCAGGGTCTCCCCCCTGCTAATGAAATGAAGTCCCTCAAGGCTCAGGGACTTTGGGCAAGGAAGAGAGGAAAGAGAGAGCATTTAAACTCACTAGAGAGGTGATAGAAAACGAAAAGAAGAATTAATATCCAGTTTTTCATATTCAAATAAAGGTTTTGCAGTCTTGCGGGGAGGAGAGAGAGAAAAGGGTTTGTTTATTCCCTTCAGCATAAGAGCCATGCCTGGGCCCTGCGCTGCAGCACAGCAGGTTAAGCCACAGCCTGCATCACCAACATCCTGTAAGGGCTCTGGTTCAAGTCCCAGCTGCTGCATGTCCAATACATCTCCCTGCTAATGTGCCTGGGAAAGCAGCGAAGGATGGCCCAAGTCTGTGGGACCCTGCATCCGCATGCAAGACCCAGTATAAGCTCCTGGATCCTGGCTTCCGCCTGGTCCAGCTCTGCCTGTTGTGGCCATTGGGGAGTGAACCAGGAGATGGAAGATCTCTCTCTGTCTCTGTCTCTCTCTCTGTATAACTCTGATTTTCAAATAAATAAATAAATCTTTAAAAAAATAAAGAGAGCCATGCCTAGCATATTCACTAATTCTACTTGTGCGATATCGCCTGTCTTCTGCACCCACTTCTACTCTGTTGAGACTTCCTAACACTTGGCAATTTAAAGTAGGACTTCTGGACCTGCACCATCCCCAGGCCTTTGAAGCTTGTTGGAAATGCAGACTTGGAGTCCCCTCAATAATTTATTCAATAATTACCTAGGTTTTTAAAAAAAGATCCCATGTGACTCATATGCAAATTAAAATTCGAGAAGCATGTCTTAAAATACTGTGGTGTCCACATGAATTCTTCTAACTTTCTAGCAAGACTATCTTATATTCTGACTGGCAACAGTAGAGTAAAAGGAAACCCAATATAGTCTCCCTCACACAGATTCTCACCCTTAATTTTTAAAGTTTCATTTTAGATAAGTGGAAAATCATATTTTAATAATGTTAATATTTGTTCTTTAATTGCTGATGAAGTTATTTACTTGCCCATGAATTCTCTGTTCATAGCTTTTGGTAGTTCCTTTTCTTGATCTGATGTAATTCTTTGGGATCTTAGCTAAATGTATTTAGGATCCTTCTTTTTTTAAATATTCTTTTCTTTAAAAACATGTATTTATTATTTGAAAGGCAGAATTACAGAAGGAGAGTGGGGGAGGTGGGGGAGCGATCTTCTATCTGCTGAATCACTCTGCAAAAGGCCACAAAGGCTGGAGCTGAGCCCTGGTGAAGCTAGTAGCTTTGCACTTCATCCAAGTATCCCACAAGGGAGTCAGGGGCCCAAGTACTTTGGTCAATTTTTGCTGATTTCCCAGGTGCATTAGCAGGGAGCTGGACCAGAAGTAGAACAGCAGGGATTTGAACCAGTGCCTAAATGGATGCTGGCAGTGTCATGGGCAGTGGTTTAACTCACTGTGCCAGAAAACCAGCCCCACCTTTGTTATTGCAATGTGGATAACTTCTAGGATCTTTTGTTAACTTGCTGAGTGTGTATTGAAGCATTCTCAGTGCTCCGGATAGGCATGCTTTTATCCTATCTAAATCTGAGAAATAAATTATTTTCTTCCTAAATGGGGATAGCCAGCTCCTCTCTTTGCTTAATTCATGAGCACAGTTTGAGGAAATTAATGGATGATGATGAGTTTTCAGTGGGTGGTGCAATGCTTGATATATAGTAAGAACCTAGGGGATGATTCTGAGTTTCAGAGCAAAACACATAATAAAGTATGGCCTCATTTAGTGGCCTTCTCTCTAAACCTAGTAGCTTTCTTTCTCTCTCTCGCCCTCTCTCCCTCTCTCTCTCTCTCTCTCTCTCTCTCTCACACACACACACACACACACACACACACACACACAAACACTTTGGCTTTTGAGGAGCCAAGATAGACACCAAGACACTGATCACTAGGAAATCGTACCTCTTCTTATCATTCAGAATAATTTCAGAATGATTAGTCTGCTAGTAGTGGTGATGGGAGCAACCTGGGAGGTGGCTTGACGAGGTTACGCAGGTCAGAACAGGATAACAAGCAGCAGAAGAAAGAGCTATACACTATTTCAGAAAATAAATAAACAGCCCTGATCATGTGCCTACAGCCAGCAGCTTCACTTTGCAGTTGAGTAAGCTGTACTTGTCTTCCTTGTTTCTCTTTGTTTATGAGGATTTCTAAGTCCTTGGCCCATTGATGGTGTAATTTGCTTAGCCAGACAAGTAGGTACTGTACACAATAAGTTCTTCTAAATAAAGGGGGTGATTAATCAAGGAAAATCAAACTGTGAGCCCTAGTACCACTCCTTCCTGGCTGGTCCCAGACTCCCAGCTTGTTTATTTAGTGTCACCCATAGTCTGTCATGGCTGACCTAAAACTATCAGGAACAGCCACAATGGCAGCCAAGCATAAACAAAAACCTGAACCGAAGGTGCAGAGGGACTGCCATTCCACAGATAAGATCTATTGCTGTAATAGCCCTTGATTATGAAGACCAAAGGAGAAAAAACACCAAATATACAGACACTTTTCTGTTTATTTATACATGAAGAAGGAGGGGGAAGCAAATCATTTACAAGAGGAGGGAAAACAGGGAATAAGGTTTCATTACATGTCAGTGTTTCTCAGTTTATAAAATGTGATTCTGTGATAGCAAGGGATTGCTTCTGGTCTCCTTTGTTTGCGTATTGACGTTTTGCAATGCTTAAAAAATTGCATGCTGGGACCAGAAATAGAGAAAAAGAGTGACCGAGGTGGGAAAACTTCCTAGACTTTTATCTGGGGAAAGCACATTTTTCACTTCTGTGTGACCATTCTAATCAAGCTTAAGGTTGAAGTAAAAAATGAGTAGGCTACAAAATGATTTTAAATGTAAAATAATGTTATGAGATTATGCTTTCCAGATGAACAGGATTGTTTAATTATTGCAGATGTGAATGATGGATTTTTAACTTGCAAAGAACAGTCTTTGGTGAAATCCTCACTTCTCTGTTGGTCATGGTGTTCTTGTGGTGGAAACTTCTCATGCTTTCCATCAGATTGTTTAATTTTATAACGTTTGGGAGTTACTTGGAAAGAAAGATAGCTGGAGATGCTTCCTGTCAGAATGCGATGGATTTGGGTTTGAGATTCAGAGCCAATCCAATGAGCCTCAAAATACAATGTTGAAAGGCTATTTTCACTCTAAAAGAGGCCCATAAATATTAGGAAGCAATGGAAATGGATCTCTAATTGTTGTGTATAGGTCCTGTGCTGCTGTTTCTCATGTTCAAGGGGTCAAGTTTTTCCATTTAATGCAGAAGTGTGCTTCTAGCATTCCAATTTCTGAAATATGTAAGAGGAAGGGCAAGCTGCTTGCAACAGGATACTGGTATTGAGGAATACTACCTTACTGTTTTCTGTTGGTCAATTACAGGGACAAATTGCTGCAAGAAGTTCTCCTCAATCTATTTTCCTGCAGCCCAGGCAGTGTTACATTTCACTAAAAGAGTAAAGCTCTAATGCTTCATCACATTCCAATGCTCAGAGGGAAAGTTCTGGTAAAGAACTGAACACTAAAGGCATCCATCCGTTTTGGGATGCTGACATTGCCTGGTAAGACAGATACATTTCAACAAGTCACAGCTGTACTCGCAGCAATTGGGAGCTCCTTCTCTGAGGCACTGGTGGAAATAGAAGGGGTGGCACCAAATGAGAGTTGGTGTTATCGAGACATTGTACTGAAAAGGTGAAATCTTCTATCAGCTATTATGAAATGTGCTCACTTGCATCTCTGGCTGAAAATTCATTTTCTTTCCCCTCTTGAATGTTTTGTAGTAAAGAAAAATGTTCAGAAAAGGCTAGCATTAGCACTAACACAAAGTACGCAAACAGTCACATAAAGGTCATGGCTACTGGGACTAAGCGCAGTGGTTGGCACAAAATTAACATAAGAATTTAGATGGATAGTTCCATCCATTTTGTGCAAGCTGTTTTATATTCATATTTCTACTTTATCAGTCTTGTAATGATTTAGAAGCCAAAGTCCTGTAGATGCTTTTGCAGTACAGTGCTGTCTTTGCTATGGATGCTGTAAGCCTACCATGGCATTCTCTTTCTCTGGCTTCCATCCAGTCCTTTACGATGTGTTTCTCTTTTACCTGGAGGTATTATTTGTGTATAGTGGATATTTTTGAAGGGATGCTTCTGAATATGCAGATCATTAACTGCATTCAGGCCATTTTAAAAAATTACATATGGGCCGGCGCCGCGGCTCACTAGGCTAATCCTCTGCCTTGCGGTGCTGGCACACCGGGTTCTAGTCCCAACCAGGGTGCCAGATTCTGTCCCGGTTGCCCCTCTTCCAGGCCAGCTCTCTGCTGTGGCCTGGGAGTGCAGTGGAGGATGGCCCAAGTGCTTGGGCCCTGCACCCCATGGGAGACCAGGAGAAGTACTTGGCTCCTGCCATCAGATCAGCATGGTGCGCTGGCCGAAGCGGCTATTGGAGGGTGAACCAACGGCAAAGGAAGACGTTTCTCTCTGTCTTTCTCTCTCACTGTCCACTCTGCCTGTCAAAAAAAAAAAAAATTACATATGAAGATCAGTATCATGTGATTTATCTGTATCGTCATAGGCTTCAGTCATATTCCAGCTTTCTTTTTCTGTAAAGTTTTCCCTCTTATAATTTTTGAAGTTGCTATATAACCTGCATTACCATAAAATTCACCCTTTAAAGTGTGCAGTTTAGTGTTCCTCAGCAGTCACTCCATGTTATTCCAGAATATATTCGCTCCAGAAAACCTTGTATCCATTAGCAGTCAATCTCCATTCTTCTAGCCCCTGGAAAGCACTAATGTACTTTCTAGTCTCTATGGATTTGCCTGTTCTAGATGACTCATGTAAATGAAGTCATATTATGCGGCCCTTTGTGTCTGGCTTCTTTCAGTCAGCCTAACATTTTCAAAGTTCAGCCATGTTGTAGCATCTTTCAGTATTTCATTTTTATGACTGAATAATATTCCATTGTATGGATACATCACACTTTGTTTATTTTTTATCAGTTAACAGACACTTGTATTATTTCTATTTTTGGCTATTATGGATGATGTTGCTATAAACATTCAAATACATGTTTTTGTTGGATCATCTATTTTCAGTTCTCGAGTATATACATAAAAGTGTAATTATACCTAGGTGTGTAATCATGTGTTAATGCTGTGTTTACTTTTATAAGGAAATTTCAGATTGTATTCCTCAGAAGCTAAAATTTGGCTTATTTTTAAAACTTAATAATTTAAACACATTTAATAACTTTATTTAATTCTATTTGTCCATCTATTCCTTCTTATAACTTTTGCTGTTCTAAAATTCTTTGATTAATTCCATTTTAATATATGAGATGATTAAGTTTAATTAGGTTAGTTACATATTCATTCTTATATTTTTAAAAATTTCTTATTCAAATTACTTACTGTACTGTTACAGTTAGTATTCAGGACAAACTCAAATATAATTGCATTGATAATTGATATGTAGAATAATGACTTAGTCAATATTATATAGTTGATTATTTATATACCAGTAGTAAGAAAAATACCAAGACAATATTTGTCTTGTTTCTTTTTTCTTTTACTCTTATAATTTATAAATTTATAATTTTACTCATAATTTTTGGAAGATTATTCATTTATTTGAGAGGCAGAGTTATAGAAAGAGGGAGAGGAGAGACACAGAGAGAAGAGATAGAGATATCTTCCATTTGCTAGTTCACTCCCGAAATGGCTGCAGCTACCAGGACTGGGCCAGGTCAAAGCCAGGAGCCAGGAGCTTCCTCTGGATCTCCCACATGGGTGGCAAAGGCCCAGGTGCTTGGGCCATCTTCTGCTGCTTTCCCAGGTGTATTAGCACAGAGCTGTACTGGAAGTGGAGTAGGCAGGATAGGAACCCATGTTCATTTGGAATTCTGGCATCAGTCATCAGTTAACCCACTGAGTCACAATGCCAGCTCCTGTTTCCTTATAATTTTTTAAAACAATACTGTTTCTTGAAGTGAAATGTCAGTTTTTAAAAAGATTACCTGAGGGACTAGTGCTGTGGTGTAATGCGTTAAAGCCCCGGTCTGCAGTGCTGGCGTCCCATATGCTCCACTTCCAATCCAGCTCCCTGCAATGGCCTGGGAAAGCAGAAGATGGCCCAAGTCCTTGGGCCCCTGTACTCACATGGGAGACTGGAAGGAGCTCCTGGCTCCTGGCTTTGGATAGGTGCAGCTCCAGATGTTGTGGCAATCTGGGGAATGAATCAGTGGATGGAGGACCTCTCTCTCTCTCTCTCTCTCTCTCTCTCTGTGTATGTCTCTGTCTCTGCCTCTCTGTTAACTCTGCCTTTTAAATAAATAAATAATAAATAAATAATCTTTTTTTTTTTTTGACAGGCAGAGTGGACAGTGAGAGAGAGAGACAGAGAGAAAGGTCTTCCTTTTGCCGTTGGTCCACCCTCCAATGGCTGCTGCGGCTGGCGCGCTGCGGCCTGCGCACTGCGCTGATCCGATGGCAGGAGCCAGGAGCCAGGTGCTTTTCCTGGTCTCCCATGGGGTGCAGGGACCAAGCACTTGGGCCATCCTCCACTGCACTCCCTGGCCACAGCAGAGAGCTGGCCTGGAAGAGGGGCAACCGGGACAGAATCTGGCGCCCCGACCGGGACTAGAACCCGCTGTGCCTGCGCCGCTAAGTGGAGGATTAGCCTAGTGAGCCGCGGCGCCAGCCCTAAATAAATAATCTTTTAAAAAAAGATCACCTGAGCCTGTGTATCGGTGGTGAAATGTTATATTTCATCTAAATGTATTTATAAAAATCAAATATTTTAATTTACAGTGGTTAAAGAACTTTTAAAGTACAACAGAACATATCCTAATTAAAAGCAAGCAATTATTAGCCTCAACAATAGGATAGTAAATTATTTACTTTGCTAATTTTTCTCTTGGGTTTCAACAAATGATTAGCTAGTTGATTTGCTTAAGATGCTAGATTTAACTATGTTGTTGGGACTAGTAAAATTTTGAAGCTAAATGCATGTTAAAATATCTGATAATATTCAAGAAATTTTTAGAGCTAATTACAAATACAAATACTGGAAGTAAACCCTGACTGTGTTGTTTGTAATTCTGGGTTAATGGTGTAATCATTTTTTAAAAAATTACTTAATTAACTAATTTGAGAGACAAGTGGAGAAAGAGAGAACTTCCAATTGCTGCTTAACTCCCCTGATGCACACAATGGCCAGGTGGCCAGGGCTGAGGTAAAGCTGATGTCAGGGGCCTGGAGGCTGGTAGGTAATATGCAATACAGGTTCAGTGAAGATCCTGGATGCAATTCAAGTCTCCCACATGGAAGGCAGGCTTTGTTCTCACCAGAGCTTCCCAGGTCTGCATTAGCAGGAAGCTGGAGTCAGGGGTCAGAGCTGGGAATTCAACCCTAGCACAACAATGTGGAGGCAAGTGTTTTAACTACCAGGCTTACTGCCTGCTCCTTATGTTATTTTTCAAAAATTAAGAATTAGTTGGTGGGCAGGTTAGAATGGGATAGATTATTTACTAAATTTAGGAAAGTAGTTCTCTGCCAGCTCTATACTTAGGTTCCATTTATCCAACTCCCCAAATTTAGTTACTTTAGATGGTGTGTTCCTGTGTACTGTTCAGTGATGAAAATGAGATTAAAAACCCACAAGAAATTGAATGAAGGAAAAAAAAAGTCCTCTGGGACAGAATGTGAAGTGCATTTTAGAAAATATTAAATTTCCAAAACATCAATAACTAGACATTTTTAAAAGTAAATAATATTAGGCAGGAAGCAAACAAGTGCCATTATGGTCAGTGGTCAGATTAGAGACATTTTCTCTGGTAAGGACCTTGTGGCACCAAGGAAACCAACACAGACTCTGTTAAGAGGTTGAAATTATTATTCATTGAGGAGAATGACACATATGAAAGATCTACTAGGGTGTTTGAGACCACACATACCATTCAGGTGTAGAGTTACTGGCAGATCTAAAACACTTGGTTGTAATGCAAAATCCTGATGTGCTTTTGTGGAGTAGCAGATCAATTTGCGTGCAGCAAATTAGGAATGTCAACCCATATAACAATTATAAGAAAAGTAACAAAGCCTTCTTAGGAAGGGCTTGCAAATTTTTGTAAGTAAACATAATTAGTAGTTGATTCCAGTTTTCTGTGTTTGTCTTCTACTGGGATTTATAATTGGCATTGGTGTTGTGATACAGTGGATTAAGTTGCAACTTGGGATGTCCACATCCCATATAGAAACACCCAGGGTAGAATCCAAGCTCTGCATCTGAGTCAACATTCTACTAATGTACCTGGGAGACTGATGATCCCCCATGTACTTGGTTCCCTGCCACCTATATGGGAGATGCAGATGGAGTTCTGGCTCCTGGCTTTGGCCTGACAAGTCCTGGCTGTTTCAGTGATTGGGGAATGAATCTATAGATGAAAGATTCTCTCTCTCTCTCTCTCTCTCTCTCTCTCTCTCTCCTTCCCTCTCTCACTCTGCCTTTCAAATAAAATAATAAATCTTTTTAAAAAAAATCAGTATTTTTTTTGTTTCAGAGATAGTCTCTGAACAGCTTTACTAGAATAGTCTTTGCTTCTGTTATGAGTCATAGCAGCATGTAACACAAAACAATTCTATTGTGTTTAAGTAAGCAAGAGGAATTCATTATAAAGATTCAAAGACATCTATTGGAACCAGGCAGTGGGAAGGAACTTGGGTTTAGAAAAGAATTAAAGCAAGGAAATAGTTATTTTTTCTCTTTCTGAAAACTGGTTTGTTCTACATGATAAGTGAAAAAATTTCCCCCTACATTTCTAAACCTATATCTCATAGGTCCAAACACCCCCAAAAGGAGAGGTTTCAGTTGAAAATCCAATTTTCAAAGAAGGGACTCTCTTGGGTTAAAATTGAGAAAGGTGTTCATTCTTGGTCTAATCAACCCTGACAGAGGAGTTGGGGTTCTACATAATATAGCTGCTAAGATTTCCACAATCATTGGCTGGAGCCGCGGCTCACTAGGCTAGTCCTCTGCCTGTGGTTCCGGCACCCCGGGTTCTGGTCCCAGTTGGGGCGCTGGATTCTGTCCTGGTTGCTCCTCTTCCAGTCCAGCTCTCTGCTGTGGCCCGGGAGTGCAGGGCCCTGCACCTGCATGGGAGACTAGGAGGAGGCACCTGGCTCCTGGCTTCGGATTGCAGCGTACTGCCGGAGCAGCCATTGGGGGGTGGACCAATGGAGGGAGGACCTTTCTCTCTGTCTCTCTCTTTCTCACTGTCCACTCTGCCTGTCAAAAAACAAACAAACAAACAAAATAAGATTTCCACAATCATGAATAGTGATGCAATGGAATGTATGCTGTTAAGTGATGCAGACAGAAATTGAACAAAGTATATATTAGTTAAAACTAATTTAAAGTAAGTCACATAGAATGAACATATGAGCCGAAATCTCCTTGTCCTACTCATTCCCAAACAACAGTAGCTGTATCATATCACTGTTTCAGAAAACTCTGTATGTGGTTATTATAAAAAGAAAACAAATATTGACTGTGTGTATTTTTTTCTTCAAAGTACAAATCAAAGGGTGCATTCTTAAGGGAAAGCATGGTAGATATTGTTTACCAATCTTTTGAATACATGCACCAACCAGGGGGGAAAATCAATTGCTTTTTAGTTGTCTTTATTAAAAGTCTTGTAAGGTCTTAAACAAAGAGCTGTTAGTTCAAGAAATTTCAGAGCCAAATAACTATTTATTCAAGGGTAATGTATAAAAAATGTACAATTGAACACAGCAATCGGGAGGTTGGTGGAGTGACTTCTGAAATACTTAAAGTGCAAAATGTTGTCCTTTTCTCATACCCTTGAGGAATAAAACTCACATAGGCTTTGTTCTCAGCACATGTTTTAGAGGTATTCTGTATTCTAAAAATACTCAAATAAACAATCATAATGTAAGTTAACTGTCTTCCAGGAAAGTTCTGGTTTAGGATTTTTACACTTACTGAAGATAAAAGGGAAGTTCTAGTTTTTCTGTCCCTTTGTCCATTTTTCCTTTTTGTTTCATGCACCTAACCCATTTTTTTTTTTTTTTTTGACAGGCAGAGTGGACAGTGAGAGAGAGAGACAGAGAGAGAAAGGTCTTCCTTTGCCGTTGGATCACCCTCCAATGGCCGCCGCTGCAGCCGGCGCACCGCGCTGATCCGATGGCAGGAGCCAGGATCCAGGTGCTTTTCCTGGTCTCCCATGGGGTGCAGGGCCCAAGCACCTGGGCCATCCTCCACTGCACTCCCTGGCCATAGCAGAGAGCTGGCCTGGAAGAGGGGCAACCGGGACAGAATCCGGCGCCCCAACCGGGACTAGAACCTGGTGTGCCGACGCCGCAAGGTGGAGGATTAGCCTATTGAGCCACGGCGCCGGCTGACCTAACCCATTTTAAATAGGCAAATCCCTATTTGCGAAAGAAAAATAAAAGCAAAACCAAGGATGTGGTAAGAGGTGATTGTTGCTAATTAGAAAGGAATATTTTTGGCTGGCGCTGCAGCTCAATAGGCTAATCCTTCACCTAGCGGCGCCAGCACACGGGATTCTAGTCCCTGTTGGGGCGCCGGATTCTTTCCCAGTTGCCCCTCTTCCAGGCCAGCTCTCTGCTGTGGCCCGAGGAAGGCAGTGGAGGATGGCCCAAGTGCTTGGGCCCTGCACCTGCATGGGAGACCAGGAGAAGCACCTGGCTCCTGCCTTAGATCAGCGCAGTGCGCCAGCCGTGGCGGCTATTGGAGGGTGAACCAACGGCAAAGGGAAGACCTTTCTCTCTGTCTCTCTCTCTCTCACTGTCCACTCTGCCTGTCAAAAAAAAAAAAAAAGGAATATTTTTCTATTATAAGAGGCAGATTTCAAAGAAGCAAATGAGAGATGACCTTAATTTGGTGAGTAGGAAATCAAGAAACATCTTATTTTTTTAAAGATTTATTTTATTTATTTGAAAGGCAGAATTACAGAGAGAGGTAGAGACAGAGAGAGAGGTTTTCTGTCTGCTGGTTTACACCCCAGATGGCTACAACTACTGGACCTATGCCCATTTGAAGCCAGGAGCCAGGAGCTTCTTCTGGGTCTCCCATGTAGGTGCAGGGGTCCAAGGACTTGGCCATCTTCCACTGTTATCCCAGGCCATAGCAGAGAGCTAGATGGGAAGAGGAGCAGCCAGGACTAGAACCAGCGTCCATATGGGATGCCGGCACTTCAGGCCAGGACTTTAACCCACTGCGCCGCAGCACTGGCCCCCAGGAAATATCTTAATAAAGGAAGGTATATTTAAAATTGGAAGGGGGAAGGAAATATCAGGATCAAAGTCACTGAGTGGGGAAAGCATAATATAAACAACTTAAGCCAGTAATATGTGGCAGAGATATTTCTAGGAGATATATTTAAAACTGTGATAATAGTGAATATTTGACTGGAATATGGAAAATAGAGTACAGGCAGTTGTAACTTTGCCTAGAGATTAGGAATCATAAAAATGACTGTGCAACGCGGAGCCAGTCAGTGTAGCGCGCGTGCAGCCCCGGACATCTAAGGGCATCACAGACCTGTTATTGCTCAATCTCGGGTGGCTGAATGCCACTTGTCCCTCTAAGAAGTTGGGGGACGCCGACCGCTTGGGGGTCGCGTAACTAGTTAGCATGCCAGAGTCTCGTTCGTTATCGGAATTAACCAGACAAATCGCTCCACCAACTAAGAACGGCCATGCACCACCACCCACGGAATCGAGAAAGAGCTATCAATCTGTCAATCCTGTCCGTGTTCGGGCCGGGTGAGGTTTCCCGTGTTGAGTCAAATTAAGCTGCAGGCTCCACTCCTGGTGGTGCCCTTCCGTCAATTCCTTTAAGTTTCAGCTTTGCAACCATACTCCCCCCGGAACCCAAAGACTTTGGTTTCCCGGAAGCTGCCCGGCGGGTCATGGGAATAACGCCGCTGCATCGCCAGTCGGCATTGTTTATGGTCGGAACTATAACGGTATCTGATCGTCTTCGAACCTCCGACTTTCGTTCTTGATTAATGAAAATATTCTTGGCAAAAAAAAAAAAAAAAAAAAAAAAGACTGTGCAAGCTAAAACCATGCAAAACAATAATAATAGTTTAGAAAAACAATAATTATTCAGTGACTTTAGAAATTTGTGTAAAAATAGGAAATGTTGTCTTACTATCAGTTACACATATATGGGGAAACAAAAAAACTAGTACATATGAGAAATATTAAAAACTAAAGTACATTAACTTTTTAGAAAACAACTTTAGTTTTAACAGTGTTTGTCTTGTATAATTTACAACAGAGGGTGAGCATTATTTTTTATGCATTGGCATATTGTCATACTCCTTTCTAAATTTTGAACATCTTCCAACATTTTATCCTTTGACCCGGCAATGTCATGAAGTATCTCTAAGAGTTTCTTTAATGTGAAGTTGTCTGCTGGCACCACTTCCTCTGGGACATCTTCATCCTTTTCATCAAAACCACTTTCCTCATTTATGCTGATAAGTTCACCTTCACAACTTCCTCTGATGGTGTGTTCTGAGTCTCTCCAGAGGTAGACAGGTACAAGGGACTCAGTGTTCGTGTCCTCCCAAAATTCGTATATTGAAATCCTAGCCCCCAATGTGAGGGCATTAGGAGGCAGGGAATTAATCATAACTAGGATTAATACCTTTATTTATTTATTTGACAGGCAGAGTTAGAGAGAGAAAGAGACAGAGAGAAAAGTCTTCCTTCCATTGGTTCACCCCCAAAATGGCCGCTACAGCCCGTGCACTGCGCCGATCCGAAGCCAGGAGCCAGGTGCTTCCTCCTGGTCTCCCATGCAGGTGCAGGGGCCCAAGCACTTGGGCCATCCTCCACTGCCTTCCCCGGGCCACAGCAGAGAGCTGGGCTGGAAAAGGAGCAATCGAGACAGAATCTGGTGCCCCAACTGGGACTAGAACCCAGGGTGCTAGCACCGCAGGTGGAGGATTAGCCTAGTGAGCCGAGGTGCCAGCCAGGATTAATACCTTTATAAAAGGATCCCACAGAGCTCTCTTGTCTTATTTATACCACATGGGGATGCAAGGAAAATTTGTCATCTGCAAACCTAAAGAGGGCTGTCATTAGGACCCTATTATCCTGGTACTCCAGTCTCAGACTTCCAGCTTTTAGAGCTGTAAACATAAATATTTGTTGTTTACAAGCCACTCAGTCCATAGTATTCTGTTATAGCAGCCTGAACTAAGACACCATGCTGACAATCCCATGGGCAGGTATTTATTTCACCACTTCTGTTGCTTTGGATTAAAATTTCACTTTTGGTATTATCACTTTTCATTTCTTTGTTGCATTTTCATTTTTATTTGTCGGTTCCCTCTTTCAATGATCCATTTGTGTAAAATGTCATGAGGATTTATCATGCAGAGACTAGGAGGCAATACAAACTATGTTTCACCGTCTGGGCCAGGGTGAGTAACAGATGTGCAGTGACCATTCACTAGTAGATGTAGGAAATGATGTGATTGGGTCACTGATTATGATGCAAATCTATTATTTATATAGTGATTTGTGGACTGAAGAGCAAACATGAAGTTCATACTTTATGCGATTACTTATGGTTAATATACTGTGGCAGCTGAAGTTGGAGCGGCTTACAGTGGGGACTGGTGTAATTTGACTTAACTTTGAAAACTGATTTGTGCCAGTACCATCAGTACCATTGATGTGAGAACTGCTTGTATCAGAGAGATTCCATTCCAGGGAAGATAAAAGTGAAAACAGGAAAAGGCCATTTTGAGTTTTTTTTTTTTTTTTTTATCTTGAGGTAAAATTCAAAGAACATTAAATTAGCCATTTTAGAATCACTGACAATGTATTCACAATGCTGTGCAAACACTGCCTCTCCACATTTAGTACTGTTTCATCATCTCAGAAAAACACCACATGCGCCTTAAGTAACCACTCTTCACTATCCCCTACCCTCCCCCACCCCCCGCCATAGTAGACCCCAGGTTGTTTTCTGTCTGTAGGGATTTGACTATTCTGGATATAAAGGTTTTTTTCACTGAGCATTAGTGTATTTAGGGTTCATCCAAACAGTAGCATGTATCAGTATTTAATTCCTTTTTATGGCTGAATAATATGCCATTATATGAATACAATTTATTCTTCTGTTAATGCATGGGCTTTTGAGTTGTTTTCTCCTTTAGACTTTTTTGAATAATGCTTCTGTAAATATTTGCAAGCATATTCCTTTGTGGATATATGTCTTCATTTCTCATAGGGTAGAATTTCTGGGATGAGTCTGTTTATTTTTTTCCTGTCTGTGTCTTGTGATACATGTATGTATGTGTGTTTTTGTGGGGCTATAATAACTGGATTTTAGGGTTTGTATATGCTTAGCTTTAGTAGATTCTACTAAATATTTCCAAAGCAATTGTAACAATTTATACTCCTTCCAGCATTGTATGAGAGGTCCACTTTCTCCAAAACCTTATCAACACTCAGTATTATCAGGCTTTTGAATTTTGATAATTTTTTGCATGTGTGTGTGTATATTGTGATTTTTCTTTGTATTTTCTTGATTATTAAGGGGAATATAGAATTTTTCATATAATAATTTATTATTTGGATATCCTCATGCAAAGGGCCTATTCAAATTACTTCCTATTTCTCTGTTATCTGTTTATTCATTTACTTGAAAGGCAGAGATACAGAGAATGGGAAAGAGAAAGAGCTTTCATCTGCCAGTTCACTCCCCAAATGGCTGCAACGTTCAGAGCTGGGCCAGGCTGAAGCCAGGAGCCTCCTTCAGGTCTTCCATGTGGGCACAGGGACCCAAGGACTCCTCTGTTGCTTTCCCAGGCACATAAGCAGGGAGCTGGAACAGAAGTGAAACAGCCAGGACTTGAACCAGCGTCCATATGGAATGCCGGCATTGCAGGCAGTGGCTTAATCCTCTACACCACAGCGCCAGCCCTTGTCTGTTTTTTAACATTATTTATTTAAGGGAATTTTTATACATTTTGAATATGAATTCTTTATTTAATATATATTATGCATATTTTATTTCACCATGTGTTGCCCTTTCACTCACTGCTCTTTTTATGAAAATGTTTCCTAATTTTAATATCTCACAAGTCACTAATCATTTCATTTATGATAATGCTTTTGTGTCTTGTTTAAGAAATTTTTGCTTTACTCCAAGGTTATGAAAATAATTCCTATCTATGTTTTTGAAGAAGCTTAATTATTTTTCCTTTCATTTTTAGATCCATAATCCACCTTGAGTTAGTTTTACTGTGTAATATGAGATATAGAGGTCAAGATTAGTTTTTTTTTTTTTTCTGTGTGGATCTCCACTGGACTCAAAAAGCACTTTTTTTTTTTTTTTACTACACTGCAGTGCCACTATTGTCTTAAAGCAGGTAATCATATATTCATGGGTCTGTGGTCTCTTTTGTTCACTGGCAGTTTTGGTTATTGTTGTACCAGTACCACTATCCTAAATATTGTAGCTTTATAATAAACTTGCATGTCTAGTCATATACAGCCATCAGTTTGCACTTGGTTTTGGATATTTACTAGTTACATGTTCACATACATTTTGGAATAATTTAATTTCTACATGCATGCACATCATGCATCTTCCAGTGGCAACATCAATAATATCTCACATTGCCTCTACAGAGCAGGAGGATTAAGACCTTTAAAACATTGAGTGTTCTAATCCAAAGCCATTATTTATTCTTCTGTTGTTGCATTCTTAGTTATATTTATAGTTTTCTATGCAGAAGATTTATATATTTTGCATATTTTGTTAGATTTATTTCATATTATTAAACAGCCTTATACCATTCTAACTCTTAATATCTTTTAATTTTTAATTTGTCAATATTTAATTAATCTTAATCAGGCTTTAAAATTAATTTAGTTAAATATTAAATAGTACATTGCTCTTTTATTTAGTTTACTCCCCAAGATAAATGACATGGCCAGGGTCTGGGTGCTTCTGAGTTTCTGCATTTGTGGAACGCTGGAGACAGGAATTGGGCGTGAAAGCTGCATCTGTGTGCTTTTATGTGGTATGCAATTGTTTTAAGCACTAGGCTAAACATCTAGTTCTCATGTACTTTTTAGGCACATAAAATGCTAATCAGAGTGGGGTGAAAGTATTTGAATCAGCACGCTGTCTTCTCATACTATAGGAACTTATTATTTTTTGGAAAAAAAAATATTCTCCAAGTAAGGGAGGAGGAAGAATTGCCTCAAATAGCCTACTGGCTGGTGGAAGGGAGGCAGAGAGAAGGAGAGTTGGCCATGATTATTGTTGCCACCATGCTATCATATGACAATTTAGCGATCACTAGCTATGCATTGTTAACTCTGTTCTTTTGAGTTAAGACTCTAGTGAAAACTATCTGGTTGAGTGATGAAACATTTGTGCTGTCTTCAGGTAGGAAGGTCCTTTCTAGGTTCATCATGGACCCATTCCTGCATACTTTTCTGGCCACCACAAACCTGCTTTCGAGTAGGGATTTACCTGCATCCCCTCAGAGCCTGAGCCTGGAGAAAACTCCCAGAATGCCTTGGAATCCCTATCTTGGGTATTCTGGAGAATTGTGAACTTTGTGAGCTCTGCCCAGAGGCCAAACTAGAGCTCAAAGGGGAAAGTCAAGTAGAAAATGTTCACCTTATAAAGGGTTGTAAATGCTACACCAAGCCCTTTGGACTGATTTGTATATATACTGAGGAGCCACTAAAGGCTGTTGATAAGATGAATAAAAGGATCAAAGTTATATTTTAGAAGAATCAATTTCATAGTAGTGTGAAAGTTGGTTTAGAAGGAGAGGTATCTATTAGAAAATGATTTTATGAATCTAGCTGAGTGCTAATGAGGACCTGACTTATAGTTGTGGGCATGAGTAGGAAAACAAAGACAGATAGGAGAATCATGATCCTAAATCCCAACCCAGTCCTCTTCCCATAGTGAGTGCTCATTAACTGCTGAAGTATCTATCAGGTAGATTTAGGACAACTATTCCATTTACAACTTTGTTTCCAATGGTAAAAGGATGCTTATTATATTATCCATCTCTGTTCTCCATCCTATTAAGAGGCCATATGTAGCTGGTGTGGCAACTATACAAGGATAGGATTGCTGTCTTGCATACATCTGTATCCAGTAGAGGCTGCACAAGGCCTTTTTATTTTCATTTCCTGGTATAGGATTCTTGACACTTTCTCCCCAGTTCCTCCTATCCCAGTTCCTCCTATTCATTATTCAGTTTGCCTGAAGCATCAAGACTGAAGGGAGAAATCCTTGGATCAGGCAGTGTGAGAGCACAGTGGTAAACTAAAAGGTGGTTGGTTGTGACTTGGATTTCTGTTATAGGATGCATTCCATTGCACTTTAGGAAAAAATGTCATGCTGTGCTGCTCTTTTAGAAACCCCATGCTTATCCACTCTAAGTTCTCTCAGCCAAATTCTAAGGATTCAGTAAAGAATAAAACAGGTGCAATGGAAAGCACCCAGGGATTCTAATACTTAGAATTCCCTGGAAATCTTGCTGCCAAAGCAAAATTCAAAAGAAATGGGTCACCAGGCAAGTTAGGTGAATCTGTGGCCAAGCAAGCAGCTCAGTGAAAGGAGAGTAAAGGCAAACTGACTAATGAGAACAAGCTCATGATGATTAGATGCCAAACGATTGGAAGACTCCACAGGCCTACATGACATTGCATGAAGTGACATTATCTGGTTGGAGAGTTTCAGTAATCAAAATGTAAACATTGCTCCCATAAAAACCCTGAAGACTAGAGAACAAGAAGTTCTGAGTCTTTATTATGAGCCATGCCTTCAAAGCTCAGACTGCTATAAGACACTAAGATCACTTAAATCGGACCATAGCAAGTGGGAAAACTACGTAATTTGTGTTGATTGTGATATCTTGAAAAAACTTGGTAATATGGAACTGGGATCAAATATATAGGTGCACTCACTTAAAAAAGTTCATGGGAGTGGTAGGTGTGTTACACAGTGCTTAAGTCACTACTTGGGACATCTGCATCCCATATCAGAGTGCCTGGTTCAAGTGCTAGCGTCTCAATAATGTACATCCTGAGAGGAATCAGATGTGGCCCAAATACTTTCATTCCTGTCACCCACTTGGAAGACCTGGATATAGGTTCAGCCCAGCCCTGGCTGTTACTGGCAGTTGGAGAGTGAACCAGCAGATGGAAGATCTCTCTCCTTTTCAAATAAAAATGAAAACTAAAGTCCATACAAAATGGAATTAAAATAGTTTATTTTGTATGAAAAGGTTTTGAAATCCATGCAATCTCTTCATAACATGCATTTATCACGAACTTTTTGAAGACCTCTTGTATGCTTGGATTTAAAATTTCTTTGCATCAACATAAACTTATTTTTTAACTCTATTTTCCAAGAACTTTTGTGAAGAACCTCCATTGTGATGCTTCTATTATTTGGTGAACATATGACAATCATAGCTTTTGTTTCATCTTGAAAGCTGGTACCATGATTTTTTCTGTTGTTCAGGATTATTTTAGTCTTTATATGAAATTCTATGTTATATTTATTAATTAGGATATATAAATATTCTCTCCAAGCAATATTCTTTGCTCCAAGGAAAGTTGAATGTTAATGACACTGTTGATTGTTTCAGTGATGAGATGAACAGTCAAGCCTTGGGCTACTTTTATATATAAATTTTCTGCTTATTGTGGGTTATCCAGAGTGAAAATAGGGGTGGACATTTAACCTAGTGGTTAAGACACTCTCCACACCAGAGTATCTGGGTTTGAAACCCAGCTTCAACTGTTTTTTTTTTTTTTTTTTATTTGACAGGTAGAGTTGTAGACAGTGTGAGAGAGAGAGAGAGACAGAGAGAAAGGTCTTCCTTCCGTTGGTTCACTCCCCAAATGGCTGCTATGGCCGGCGCCGCGCCGATCTGAAACCAGGATCCAGGTGCTTCTTCCTGGTCTCCCATGTGGGTGCAGGGGCCCAAGAACTTGGGCCATCCTCCACTGCCCTCCCGGGCCACAGCAGAGAGCTGGACTGGAAGAGGAGCAACCGGGACTAGAACCCAGCGCCCATATGGGATGCCAGCGCCTCAGGCAGAGGATTAGCTAAGTGAGCCATGGCACCGGCCCCAACTCTTAATTCCTGCTTCTTGGCTAATACAGAGCCTAGGAGGCAGTGGTGATGGCTCAAGTAATTGGATTCATGCCACCCACATGAGAGACTTGGATAATGTTCCCAGCTCCTAGCTCTAGCCCATCCCAGTCCCAGCAATTGTGGGCATTTGTGGAGTGAACTAGCAGATCGGAACTCTAATTATCTTTTCTTCCTTTTCCTCTCACTTTTTGCTTCATAAGCAAACTATGTTTAAAGAATTAGAATGGATATTTGGCTAAAATAATTCTGTACATTTACAAGAATTTTAGAAGTCTAGGTAAGTAACTAGTTGTTTTATGTTTAGTTGCCTTGACTTTGAAAACTATTTTTCACTCAATTTAATTTTAAAGTGTCTTGAGATCTTTCTATCTTGTCACCATCTTTGAATTTCTTGGGTTCTGTTGTAACAGGACATTGATAAGGAGAAGTCTTTAAAGTAAAACATGAAAGTTTAGATTTGATACCTTAATCATAAGGCTTTGCTGGGGAAGTTTTCACCTGATCTCAATTTGGGTCGTATTAACTAACTTAATTCACATAAATGACATTTGTGGTAAGCTTACTAGTGTTGGCATTCATCTTTAAAGAAAGTGAAAGCTAGTGCAGTTAAGAACTTGCCTGAAATCATTTGGCTATGGAGTGATGCAGCCCTGATCCTGTGACTGCAAATCGTTGTTCTAAATTATGCTATCATATTATGAGGATTAACCATTTACCCCTTTTTCATTCCTAATTTATTGCTTTGGGATATTGCATTTATTTTTTCTCTTAAAATGTCTGTTTTCTGTCCCAATGAGATTTTATATTTATTCAAACCAAGAATGATGCTTTATATTCTTTTAGGTTTCTTATTACAAATAGTATCTTGTCTCTAAGAGTTTAGCCACGTTTTTAGGGGCTATCCTGTCCCTTCTAGTTCCTCTGTTCCTTCTCTACTTCTCTCCTTGAAGTCAGTCATACTCATTTATTGGGTGACTGTCATATTCTTTCTTGTCACCCATTTTTGACTTCTGGTGTGTGAAACTGTTATCTTAAAAGTAGTCTAAGGATTATCTTCAAAGGTGTTTTAAAGTTGTGAATACATTACATGCAATTGTATATGTAGCTTTGACAATCCATTTTTGCAGGCATGGCTCTTCAATATAATGCAATAAAAAAAGTGACAAAGGTAAGGGGAATAAAACACATCAACTGGATGTTAATGGATTTTTTGTGAAACAAAATCTAAGGATGCTAGCATTATATTTTGTCTTCATCAGCATTTTCTTTCAAAACTCTTCTTTTTTTATTTTTATTTTTTTGACAGGCAGAGTGGACAGTGAGAGAGAGAGACAGAGAGAAAAGTCTTCCTTTTGCCATTGGTTCACCCTCCAATGGCCGCTGCAGCCGCGCTGATCCGATGGCAGGAGCCAGGTGCTTCTCCTGGTCTCCCATGGGTGCAGGGCCCAAGCACTTGGGCCATCCTCCACTGCACTCCCTGGCCACAGCAGAGAGCTGGCCTGGAAGAGGGGCAACTGGGACAGAATCCAGCGCCCTGACCGGGACTAGAACCCGCTGTGCTGGCGCTGGTAGGCGGAGGATTAACCTATTGAGCCACGGCGCCAGCCTCAAAACTCTTTTCAAGAGAAGCCTATCTTCAGGGAAGCTTGATGGCTGTTGGTGGCTTTGTGACTGCGAACCGTGTGGTTTTACTGACTTGTAATATACAGAGAAGTCAAAGAAAGTCTTTCCTTACCTATTCTTTATAGCTGAAGGGTCATTCTTTCCTTCAATATCTCATTTGCAAAACAGTAATAATATTACCAGAGTTCACAGGTTTAGCCCACCAAATCAAGGAGTATCAAAGCAAGATGGCATATATCAATGAAGCTATGGAAGACAGAGAAATAGTACCTGTTATGTTCACCATCCTAATGTACTTCAGGCTACCTCTTCTGATACTCATTTTCCACTGATTTGTTCTCCTCGATTTTGTTTACATTATGTTGTAGGTTTAGATGATTACATTTTCACATGTAACTTGGTAAAACTAAACAGAAATTTTTGAATGTATTATCATTTTTTGGCTTACACTTTTTTCATTTTTTTCTTTTTTCTTTAGTAAATATAAATTTTCAAAGTACAGTTAATGGATTGCAATGCCCCCCCCATAATTCCCCTCCCACTCCCACCCCTCCCATCTCCCGCTTCTTCTCCCATTCCATTCACATCAAGATTCATTTTCAATTATCTTTATATACAGAAGATCAATTCAGTATACACTTTTCATAACTACCTTCCATATTTAGGAGTTTAAAACTAGGCTATAAAAAATTTGCTCCAGGTTGAAGTTCAGCAGATGAGGTCTCAGCCAATCTTGAAGTGCAGATTTAGACAAAATTTTAAAAAATGATGAGAGCTATGTTTAATAAGAATGGTGTCTAAATTATAGTAAAGTCTACTTTGAAATATCCTACTTTATTTTAACAGATTATATAAATATCTCTTCAATTATATCCAAGTGAGTAAAAGGCATCATCGCTATTAGGAAGATTTAGTGGTTTCTCCAACCATGCTTTCAGTCAATCATGTTGAAATATCCCAATTTTAGATTTATCATATGATTAAATGACTTCACTGTATGTAACTATGTATTTCCCTAAGGTGAGAAACAAGAACCATTTCATTTTATTCTTTTGGGGAAAACAAAATTTTAGAAATTTTATCTGTTTTCTTGGAATGGTTTAAGTATACTAACCAGGCTCCTTGGAACACCACATTATAAACCAGTTTTGCTATATGAGAAATAAACCCAATTAGTATTGAAAGAATCCACATTTTATTTTATACTTTTGTTTAAGAGTCAAAACCACACTTTGCTTTAGGCTGATGAGATACTCTTTTGCAGTTCTGATGATTCAGAGCATCTCTATCAATGAGGGAGTCATTCTTAGGTTATTTTACAGGAGAGACAAGAGATAGATAGGGTCTAAGGATTCAGAAAGGCACTGGACCAGAAGGAATCAATGTTAGTGTTCATAATTAGCTATGAAAATGTCTTCTTGTGTGAATATTTACCGATTGAATTTTAAAATTTTTCCTTACAAATCATCTTGTCCATTCTAAAAGTAAATGAGACACCAAGAGGAGTAAAATTATTTCCTGTTGTCCCTTCAGGGAAAAGATGTTGCAGATTGAGTATCTGGCTCCTTCTGTTTCTGAGAGGGTAAATAAATGACAATTGCCTGCATGCTGGGATCTTTGCTGACCGTCTTTCTGCTGGCATAGTAAGTTCAGTGGGCAGAAAGGTGATGGATGAAGGGTTTCATGGATGAAGGACATAGGCCAGAGAAGATGAGAATAAAGAGAGGAAGCTTGAGTAAGAACAGCATGTGGGTGAAATATATGGCCATGGTCCTCCATCCTGAATGTTATTCACTTGGCAGTCTGTGGTCAAAAGGAACTGTGGCTGGTGGCCTGGGAGAAGAACTGCTATGACACCAAACACTGGAGTATTCAGGATCTGTGTAGACCTGAAAAACCTGAACCAAATCTCAAATAGAGGACAAAGAAGGATTCATTCTACTAGTATATCATTCAGGCATTACAGGAAGGGAATTAGTAAGTACTAATTGGGGGCTGAATCTGTTTTTTTTTTTTAAACATTTAATTATTTATTTGAAAATCAGAGTGAGGAGAGGCAGAGAGAGAGAGAGAGAGGTCTTCCATCCGATGGTTCACTCCCCAGTTGGCTGCAATGGCTTGAGTTACACAGATCCGAAGCCAGGAGCCAGGAGCTTCTTCCGGGTCCTGCACGTGGGTGCAGGGGCCCAAGGACTTGGACCATCTTCCACTGCTTTCCCAGGCCATAGCAGAGAGCTGGATGGGAAATGGAGCAGTGGAGCAGCTGGGTCTTGAACCAGCGCCTAGGCTGGGCATTAACCTGCTGCGCCACAGCCCAGGTCCCATGGGGCGGGGGAGGGGGGTGAATCTTTGTTTACCATCTCTTTATAGTCTTAAGGAATTTGCTTATTTATGCCCTTGGAAACAGAGAATCCCTTAAGGACCAGTGGACACATTAGAGTATAAAAAGAGAAGCCCTTGTCCCTGTATTTCATGTCTGGGCACAGGTACTTCAAATTGTCCACAGATGGAAGTGGACATCCCTGATCACATATCTTAATTAACAATATAGGAAGGTTATAAATGAAATCTTTAGTTTATTTTGTTGATTGTTTTTGCATTAATGCATGCTTTTCCTTTGTCTGTGTTTTATGTGGCTATGCTTTATGTATTAAGGTTAGTACTGAAATTCAGTTGTGTTTACAACAATCATATTTATTTTATATTCTCTTCTTTTTTATAACAGATTATAATTAGAAGCATTAATCATTCAATTCTAATAATCATCTATGTGAAATAGAACAATGATTATGGCATTATATTTTACCTTGCCAACCAATGGTTATTTAATTTTTTTCCTACAAAGCTGTTAAGAACAATTTATACCCAAGTAATGTTTTTGTTGTCATTTACCTCCTTTGGGTTGTTTTCCTAATCTTTGCCATGCACTCCAGATGTTAAAAAATTTAGCACTTAATATTATTTATGAAACAATCATCTATTAATAGAATAAAGAATATAAAGGCTACCTTTGTCATAAAGGTAAAATATCTTTTTAATTTCCTAATAAGTTGATGTTTATGATAGAATCTAGTCCTTAAGTTGACTAGGAAACCTTCTGAAAAAGCAACATTTAATGTCATCTTAGAATCAAGAGATGCCCAAGGTAATTTGCATTCTCCTACTGTGTACTTTACCCACTGCTCCATCCATGATCACTGTCATTCTTTCCCTTCTACTTGGCTTCCTCCTCCAGCTCTGTTATCATGGTTTATACCCTTAGATCTCCCTCAGCAAGAGTGGCTAACAGCTGCTATTGTCATTAGGCAACCTCCATTCCTCTCTGTGCCATATTCCTCTGGTGCTACAAATTGAGAAAAGACTATGAAGTCGGAAAGGAAGAGTGAAAATCTATGGCATCATCATCTTTCAACTGAGTGCAGTGAGAAGTCTTGTCTAATCAATGCCTTCTTTCCTACGTTATATTTAGTGCTGGGAATTCCTTCACAAAATTCTATCTGGCTTCTTTAGAAAACTGGCATAAAAAATGAAGAGCTAAATGCTCATCATCCTTCATGAGCTGTTATTTTCATCTTATAGTGCTGCCATTTGATCAAGGCAGGATGGCTGCTAAAGAGATAGTTGTTTCTGTTAATAGATTGACCTTCCTTTGAATTGCCCCTCTGAGGAGAAATACCAGACCTGAAACAGACCCAAATGTGCTGTCAGAAAATTAGGTTTGGCTAAGCGTGATGAAATGCATCCAACTGGAACTCATTGTTCTGCCTGCAGGTCTATTTCCTTTAACTTTTCCCCTCCTATCATTTCAGGCCAAAACAAACAAACAAACAAACAAACAATACCAGAGATGATTCTTAATTTCTAACTTTCCTTCCTCTCCAAATCCAACTCCTCAGCAAATCAGAATTATATTATAAATCCACCCATTTTTCTTTCATCATCAATATCAACATTCTGCTCCTAAGATAAACCCATCTCTTACTTGAATTTCTGAATTGGTCATCTAACCCCTTGTCTTCCTTCTACTCTGGCTCTTCTACAGTCTCTTTTCCACAAAACAATAGCCAATGCTGTTGTCCCATTGTCCTGAATTCCCCAAAACCTTCCCATTGAATTTAGAATAAAAATTTCAAGTTCTATCTGTGGCCCAAAGGTCCAAGGATGAATTTCTATTTGTAATACCTCTCCAACCCATTTAATCTGATTGAGTGTCTGCTATGTGCTAGGTACTGTTCTAAGTGATAGGCATACAGTAACTGAGATAAATTCCTCCTCAAAAAGAACACGTTCCAGGAGATGAAGCTGTATCACCATAAACAGAATTACAAAAATAAATATGTTGTGCTAGAGTGAGTGAGTTCCATTTGGTCTAAACCATGAAAGAAGGCTTCATTTAGAAGGTGACATTTAAGGGAAAACTCAAAACACAAGCCCGTCATATGGATATCGGAAACTATTGGAGGGTTTTATGTAGGACAATTATCTGAACTGTTTTACATTTTTAAAAGATAACTATACCTGCTGTGAGGAGAATGGAATTGAAGGAGACACAGTGTATGCAGGAGATCAGGTTTAAGAAGTTATAGCAATAGTCAAGGCAAGATATGATTGTGGGTCAGCATGGTGCAATGAGATAAGCCTACAGTTGTGACACAGGCATCCCTACTAGAGAGTCAATTTGAGTCCCAGCTGCTCTACTTCTGACCCAGCTCCCTGCTAATGCTTCTAAGAAAGTAGCAGAAGATGGTTCAAATACTTGGGCCCCTGCCTTTCACATGGGAGACCTGGATGGAGTTCCTGGCTCCTGACTTTGGCCTACCCCAGCCCTGGTCATCTGGCCCATGTGGAAAGAGAACCAGTGGATGCAAGATCTCTCTCTTTCTCTCTCTCTCTCTCTCTCTCTTTCTATTTCAATTAAATAAAACAAATCTTTTTTAAAAGTTGGACTCAGATGGTTAATAAAAAGGAATAGATAGATTCAAATTAAAATGTCTGAACCAATAGAACTTGCTGATTGAGCCAATGTGGGCTGTGAGAGAAATTGAGCACAACTGCTATCTTTCTTGTCTTGGACAAATGGGTAGAGGTGATGTGGGTGACTGACCTGGAGGAAACTGGGGAGGGGAATGGAAACTAAGAGCCTTCACATGTCCAGGGAAACACCATGAACTATTCTCTGATGTACCCATACTTGGATTTTTCCATCTTCAGCCCTCTACCAATGGTATTTCCTTTTGAATAGAATACCCTTCCCATGTTCTGGCATGGCAGTTCCTTATCTTTCAGATCCCAGTTTAAATATTACCCATGAAGAGACATCTTCTGACCACCTGGACAAATTTCATTATTTTTAATTCAGCTTGATTTTTAATTATTTCATTTGCATATTTTAAAAGTTGTTTCATTTTCCTACTACTGTAAAAGTTCTTTGAGGGCAGAGATAAGTCCACTTTTCTTACCACCAAATTCATACCATCTAGTACAGTGGTACCTATTTAGGTATCAATAGATTGCTTTTCAAATTATTGCACTCTGTAGATCATTGTGCCAGCTTATTTGGTTATATATAAGTATCCATAAATTATTTGGTTTCAATTGAATAGAGTTAAAACAAATGAAATTTGATGCATCCCCTTTGGTTTAGGTACTGGTAGAAAGTTTTAATATAAACATTACTGGTTTCTTCAGGAAATATGCTGTCCTTCAGCCCACCTTTGAATGCTCACTACCTAGCATTTACTGATCTTAGACAAGGTGCTTTACTCTTCTAAGTTTAATAAACTGTAAAACATATATATGTGTATATATATACACACACACACATATATATAAAACATCTTTGCTTTAAAGGTTATTGTGGGAATTAAATGATTTAATTAAAATAAAGCACATACCATAGTTCTTATATATTGTAAGGATTTCATGTGATTGTCATTATCATTAATATTAATGGATGAAGGAATAAGACATTTGTGACACCTAAGAACTTTACAGATGAGCAAAAATGCTGTATTCATTATTATCATCCATAAATAACAATCAGCATGTTAACATTCAAAAATGCATTCCAAACAATATTTTACAATTGCATGTTTTTTTCACTGGTATTTAAGTGATTTAACTTCATGACTCTTTCTATGATTTGAACAGATTTAATTAAGGGCCAGGCTTCTTAAGCTTTGTGCTTAAATAAGTTTTAGTGAAATTAGACTTTTAGAAAACCCAAACATATAAAAAAAACAGGTCATTCCCCACATATGTTCAAACAACAGCAAGCCACTAGATTTTGTAAATGCTAAAATATTAAGATGAGCTAAAAATCCTTTTATTTACAGTATGAAAAATGAGAGTTCCACCTAGCCAGTTACTGTTTGAATCATTTATTTTTCCTCACTAAATGTCTATAATTTTGATGATATGGTGTCATCATGAGGTAAACCATAAAATATGCTTAAGGACCCAGCACTGTAAAAACAGATTTTTAACATTTAAAAGGCGTGTGCAATTTTATATGAGGCAGTGCCACCCAGTATCATAGTAAGTTTCATAAGAAAAAGATGCTAAATTTCCTTGACCTACTTTCATCTTCATGTTTGGGAAACAGCGTCTAAGAAGTAAACAAAGTAGTTGTGCCTTGCATAGGAGATGATTATTGTTTGAATTTATGATTCATGCCTTGAGCAAAATTTTGTTTGTGGCCTCATTTGCAACCATAATTTACAACTTTACCAGGGATATGCTATGGATTTGGAAGGTAATATATCAGACTTGCTTTGTACTGGAACAATTTTCTAGCTCTGGGTATAGTATTTTCTGTGTTTCTGTTAGCTATAAAATTTCTAGGCATAACATTTATTGTAGCAAATATGGAAATTTTTTAAAAATTGTATTCCCCTTAGGAATGTCTTATTGTATTTATATTCTTATTATGACTAAATCCAACTAGTGTTTAAAGGAGTTGTTAATCCTGCAAATATTTGGTTGCAGAAGTAGGAAGATTTAACCTTTGTAGATATTTTTAAAATAAAGATTGCATCATTTCTGCATTTTGTGTACCTCTCATCTAAAAAACTAATAAACAATATTAGTGACTCAGATAACATGTCTGTGTGTCCATTTAAGGTTCAGAGTTTTTTTTTTTTTTTGTACTGAAAATAACAAGTAGACTGTAACTCTGTAAAATTAGTTTTGCCTATTCTCTTTAAAGTAGGAGTTAGTGAAGAATTTCCTACAGTACTCACTGGAAGTTCTGTTGTCTGTTCTAATTTCAATTGTGTTAAGCAATACGTCTGGAAGCACCAGGATTTTTATACACAAAAAATAAATCTATTCCAAATTACAGAGATCCCCAATTTAAGGTAATATTCTTCCTAACACTGACATTTATTTGTAAGTAGCTTCATATTTTGTAATTTTTTATTAGGATGTTCTTTTTTTAAAAGTAATACTTATTCTGCTATTTAAAAATTAAAGATTCTATTAGTTTGAAAATTTGTCTAGAAAATAATATTTAAATAATACTAGTATTTAAATAGCAAATATGATCCCACAGGATAATTTTAAATTACTAAGATATTATCTTGGGTCTGATTATATAACTTTAAATCATAGTTAAAAATACAAAATATTGTCATCTTTCCTGTCTTCTGATATAGTTAGTGGAAAAGAAAGATAATAGCCTCAAGGAAATTCAAAACTTTGGGAAAGGACTTGATAATAACGATTAGAGTAAAATGCTTGATGCTGTATATACTTACACCGTAAAAAAGAAGAAAAGTCAACCTAGAATCAGATTCCTCCTGAAGTTTCTCCTTCACCAAGTCTTCACTTGACATAAAGCAAGTGGACTGGAGGGTCTACTGAGAAAGGAAGCAATCACTTTTATTGACAGGTACAGTAGGGAAGGGAGAAGGAGGATAATGCCTTTAGTCACAATGCTGGGACTTCAAACAGAATTCAAACTCTGTTTAGTAGTTTGTAGGCTCGAGAATCATTTCGGCACGATTACATATTTCTTTTCTTCCCCCGGTAATTATTCATTCAGCCATTATAACTAACCACAGTAATTTTCTTAGAACAAAGGGGAACATGGTAACAATAGCTTTAAAAATGACGAAGTTTAAATGACCAAGGTCAGAGTGTAACATTTTGATTTCCATAAGTATTTCAAATGCTACAGGCTTTATGTAATAATTTTAATGTGAAAAATATGCAGGCCATGCTTCACTGCTCTTTGCATATACTGTAAAGAGAAAAAAAACCTTAAAAATTGCTTAGCTTTAATTGAGCAAAAGGATTCACATGTGATCTGAACTTGTGGCTCATAATTCCTCTAGACAGCTTCGGTTGCCGTGTGATGATCCTAATTAAATTATGTACCGCACTGAACTAGCTAAGCTAAAGGGCCTGTTGTTTCGTATCACCTGGTGACTTAACTCTTTGCAGGATTCTGGGTTTTGGGCTCCGATCTTCTGCCAGGATCTGGTATGTTTTTCATTGTTAAGGATAAGAAAACACAGCACTGATAGAATCGGCCTCGAACGTTTCTGCCTGTAGGTGGCAGCATTGTAAGGTTTTGGAAGCCGCGAGCGCAAGGGCTTTGCCTTTTCTAGCTGCCTTTCCCTCAGGCCTCATCCGGCCCCTGCCTCCCCACCCACCCCCAGTCAGGCCCAGCTAACATCATTACACACTCATGTCAGGTAAAACTAAAATGGAGAGAAATGTTATAGCCAAAAAATTAGGCTTTGTTCACTCTAGTCTGTGTTTCATTATATTTCTGATAATATGCTACATTTGTAATTCTGACCTGATATTCAGCTCAACGAGGCTTCTCCAAGTCAGGCGTTTAACCCGTTGCTGGCCACACTACTTCAAGAAAGCCATTTTACCAAGTACGGAAAGAGAAATTACATTTGAGGTAAATAGTTAATTTAATGCCAGCGTGCCTATTCTAATCACTTGGAAACAAGTTAGAAGGCTTTGACATTATGTATCAAAACCACCTCCTGAGGTCCTGGCAGCAAACTCAGTGCCATTTAAAAAGGTTGCTGTTTCTCCCCTTCTCTCTCCTTCCCTCCTCTCTCTGTGCATTCTTACTTATTTAGTTTAGTAACATGATGATTTTTCTGATTTGGTAGAAAAGTAGAGTGGAAACAAAGATGCAGCAAATTTGATATATCTGATTTAAAATTCATGATTTTTGTGACTTATAATAGTGTCCTGCTTCTTACATTACTGTAATATTTAAGGTTATAATAATAATTATGTAATAATTACATATTCAGTATCTCCTTATCAGAAAGGAATAAGATCTAAGAAAGACCCTGGTGGATAGTTCTGAACCCTCATATAATACTATTTCTTCCAATACATTGAAATCTATGATAAAGTTTAATTTACAAATTAGGCACAGAGATTAACAATGAAATGATCAAAATTATAGCAATATGCTAGAATAAAATTTTTTTAAACTTATGAATTACTTATTTCTGGAATTTTCCAGTTAGTATATTCAGACTACAGTTGACTATGGGTAACTGAAACGTCGGAAAGTGAAACTAGATAAGGGGAGGGAACAGTGCTTACAGATACTAGAGTGGATTTCATTGTGATTTTTTTTTTCTTTCAGCCTCATCTTGTATACTTCTATCTGAAGGTTATGCTTGAAAAACTTCCCTGGGTGATAATAGAAACAGTGTAGTAAAAGGACATTGGTTTCAGGCCCTGTATAAAGCCTTCTGTTAACTAAATCCTTGGGGACAACCATTTCTGAGGTCAAGATTGACAAAATTGTTTAAGTATTATTGAAAATATAAAACAGAATTGTTTCCTCAATAAATATAATTAGCTATATATACTGCAGTTTCAAGAGCAAGCACTGATGTTGGGACCAGCTCTTTAAATAAAATAGGACCTCTGTGGTCTCTGGAGGGAACATGCATAAAGCAAAGTAAATGATTTTCTGTCAACACTAAGTAGACAGGTGCTTACATTGAACAGCATTCTAATATGTCTCTGAATATTTATGTCTTCTTTTTCAAATGCATTGCCCATGAATGTCACAGCTGTCAAACGTCTGTACACAAGAAGATAAAAAATGAAATTAATAAAAGACAGATCAACATTTCGTTTGTTTGGAACACTTTTCCTTCGCTTCTTTCCTTCCTTCCTTTCTTTTTAAAAATTTTTTAACTCAGTTGTGTTTCAGGGTTTTGGCACATTTGCATTGTCTAAAAGGCAAAGGGAAATATGGGTTGACTACTTATATTTTGGACTGGCACCAGGACCTATCTCAGTATTTAAACACCAAAATAATCAGTGGGATTAATGACCAAGAGAACCAGTGTTTTAGGATTATTCTAGCCTTCTCCCACTATCCATGTGCTTGGTTTGCTTGGGGTGCCACAAACAAGATTCTGACAGGTTGTCACTGCCCCAAACTGGAACTCAAGTTTGTGAGGTGAGAGGCTCTTAAATCTTTCTGCTTCTGTAGCTGAGTTTTAGCTCTACAGAGTTAGTGCCAAAACAAGCCATCGTGTACCCTCAGAGTTATAGAGGAACTTGGTTTTCAGAGCAGAGATGACTAAATAGAAATGGTGGTAGATCAAAGCAATGGAAAACAAGGTCCATTTAGTCATAAGATCCCTGCCTCTCTTTTTCTCGTGGTTACTGAGAGGGCTGTCTATATAAAGAGCATGTGTTGGGATGAACTCAGCAGTCTCTTGACAAGCATTTATTCATTAAGAAGCAGCAAATTTTGAAGTGCCTGGTTATTACTTGTAAGTATTGCTAAGGAAAATTTCCCCCAGTTATTCCCATATCTACTCTGCAGTGTCAAACCACTTTGGCCACAAAGAAAATGTAATTTAAACCTTGAAGTAGGAAATCATACTTAGGAACTCTTTGCACTTATTTAGCTTTTGATGAGAATTATTCTAAGTAAAAACTGTCCAAATTGTCAAATAGTTGTAAAATCCTGTTTAGTAAGACCAACAATTTGGCATTCAAATTTAGGTGACCTAGTTAGTGTTTTACTGATAACAACAAGCACGAACCAGATGTATTGAATATTGGTTTAGCTCAGATTTGATTTAATGAACGTGCTGGTGGCTCTGATTTTGTTATATTTATAAAACAAAACAAAACAAAAAAGTCCCACATAGAGCTAGTTCTGATTTGAAAAGATTCCCTGGACTTTCTTTACTTTAAAAAATTCAGTTCAGTTGGCACTCTGATTAAGGAAATATTTGAATATATTTGTAATAGGAGTTCTACAAAAGTTATTACATGACTCAGTTCAAGTTTCTTTTGTTGGCACAGAACAGTTGATGAGTCACTTCAATAAAATGTCAACCCATTTCCAATCAGAATTTAACCTCATATCAGTAAAACTGTAATCGATAAAATTGGCATGAACTCTAAGGATTTTTCAGAGGTTGTTGCTTGTCCTGTGCCTAGAACCTAGACTTTCTCTCCCTCTCTGACACTGAAACTCTATTCCTTCGCTAAGATCCAACACGACACTACATTTCCAATCAGATCTTCCATGATTCTTTTTAGGCAGGAAATTTCTTTCCTCTCTTTCTCTACAATACATTGTAGATATTTAATTAAAGTAATTATATTCTACTTCAGGTTATAAACAGTTGTTGACATATTTTCTTCATTAATATAGCATGAACTTTGAGACCAGTTTTTTTTTTTTTTTTTCTGGTTTTAAACTTTGAAGTATCACAGTACTAGGACTGCCATTTGCAGACTACTTAAATGTTGTGGCTGATATTAACTGATACTGATATCAAATGAACTTTGTTGTTGCTTATTTTTTGTTTTGTCTGTTTTTGGAATGGGTCATTTGGGAAGACAAAAATTCTAGCTATCAAAAGAATCTAAATGCTTACTATTAAACAACTTCTAAGACATTTCATAACATAGCCATTGAATAAAAGATAAGCACAAATTACTAGCAGTTTACTTTTAACTTCACATTTCAAATAGGTTGCATCTGTTTCTAATCAGTTAACTGAATGATTAGCAGGAGAAAACATATGATTAGAAAGCATGCAACCCTTGCTGATATGTATTATTTTTAAAGCTCTCCAAACCTAAGGTCAATAAAGAAATAGTGCATGCATCAAGAAGTACTAGATTAGAGGAAGAGCTTCAGCTGTAAACTCTTTTGTGAGCTGTTGTAAAAACAGAACTAATTTAACTGATGGGTTGAGGCATTTGGGGCTGACATGCAAACCAAGGAATGTGAAAATAGATGAGAAGAATGGTGAGTAGAAAAATTATGAGTTATACTTGAAGAACATTAAAAAAAAGTTTACTGAGTAGTAAGTTAATAAGCAGATGATTTCATTCCTTTTTATGGAGCCACACTTTTAACTCAAAGAAAGCTAGTAAGAATAATGGGGGAAAGCCCCAAGTTTGATAAAAGAAAATAAACAGGGGCCATTACAAATAAGAAACATTGGAACGTTCTTTGTTTTCTTTCATTATTAATGGGAAATAGAAAAATGACTTTCTTCAGAGGGTATATCATTTTAAGATCATACTTATCTTTTAACTTAATCCATAGCATTGAACTGCCCTTCTTTTTGAGCAGTTTTTATACCATTGAGCTCAAAATCCACATAAAGAAGGAGCATAGAGCTCTGTACTCCTGATTTGAACCAGACACAACTTACACTGGAACTGCATGCTGTCCTTTGGTTACTTGTTTTCCCTCTGAATTCTATCAGATGTCCCATTTCCTGAAGTGTACAGCCTGCAATAGAAGACAGCATGGTGGAACTTGCTCTTGGTGTTTTCCTTTTTTTTTTTTTTTTTTTTTTTGATAGGCAGAGTGGACAGTGAGAGAGAGACAGAGAGAAAGGTCTTCCTTTTTGCCGTTGGTTCACCCTCCAATGGCTGGTGCGCTGCGGCCAGCGCACCACGCTGATCCGAAGCCAGGAGCCAGGTGGTTCTCTTGGTCTCCCATGGGGTGCAGGGCCCAAGCACTTGGGCCATCCTCCACTGCACTCCCGGGCCACAGCAGAGAGCTGGCCTGGAAGAGGGGCAACTGGGACAGAATCCGGCACCCTTACCGGGACTAGAATCCGGTGTGCTGGCGCCGCAAGGCGGAGCATTAGCCTAGTGAGCTGCGGCACCAGCCAGTGTTTTCCTTTAAGAATTCACTTGGTATATTTTCCCAGAATTTATTACAGAAACTGCTTATACTTTTCTATAGACTATCCTTCCTCAGTGTAGTCAGTGCTCACTGGATTAACAAAACTTTATATCTGAAACACTAGAGGAACTACATAGCTATTCTAGAAAAATGGGGAATTTAATATTAAAGTCCACTGTGTGCAGCATGCCCTGTAAGACTATTTCATTACTACATTGTCTTTGTTATTTGAATGTGGGACTTGAGTAAGACAGAGTTCCAAGTTCAAAGGAACTGGGAGCCACAGTACTCTGAAACTTGAGAAATTATTGAAAATATTAGAGAACATGGTCCTTCCAAGGTTCATAAGGCAGGGACCTTGGGCCAATTTTAACTAAATCTAAAGGACAGAACGATCCCACCTAACACAGGATTCACTTTTGGCCATTTATTTTTCTCTTCAGGATATTTGCAAGCATACAATTAACTATGTACATAATTAACCCAACTTAAACAATTACAAATCAAAGTAACAGTTTTCCTGAAGTTTATAGTTCAGATAAAATTAAGATGCTTGGTAGCCAAACATATGAATTTTTAATATAAAATTTTAAGTATGGGTCTATATTGTGTATGAAATGCTAATGCCAATTACAGAATCCTAGTGGCTATGTTTTAAAGAATGTAAATAACACCCACACATTTTTATCCTTTTGGTATATAGTAACTACCACAAGTAAAAAAAAAAAGGGAGATATTTTTCTTTTTAGGTCTGGCTTATTAGCATAATGATCTCCAGTTGCATCCATTTTATTACCTAGTCAGGATTTCATTCTTTTTTATGGCTCAATAATATTCCATCATGTATATATATCATATTTTCTTTAGTTGTCAGTTGGTAGACATCTAGGTTAATTCTATACCTTATCTACTGTGAATTAAGCTGCTATAAACATGGGCGTGCATGTAATTCCCTCATATGCTCATTTTGTTCTCTTGTGAGGATGTCAGATCATTTGGCGAGTAGTTATAAATATTATATCATTGAATCATACCATGTAAATAATGACAATATACTCTCATTTCATGCATTAAGAAAGGAAATGCAGAGGGGGATAGTGAGGACTCTCAGGATACTAGTAATACTTTTTCTTAATTTGGGTGTTGGTTATTAGTATGATCAGATGACAAAAAACTAATGAATCTGTGCACTTATGTGTATTTCTTAGTATGTATACCATATTTTAATAGAATTTTAAAAAATTATTCAAATACTGAAAAATATAAAGAACATAAACTTATTAATTATTAATTCTTATTATTTCTATTCCAAATTATTTCTGTTGCAACTTTTGCCAATTAACCTCAGTGTTCATGTGCAAATAGAATACCCTGTTTATTTCCTTTAGTGACTTTCATTGGCTTAAAGACCGCATTATATTAGTCCTTTACCTTCCTTGCTCCTACCCAAATAATTGTATATTCCTTGACCTTTTCCCAGGGATCTTATTTTTCCATGACTGGTCTCAAAGCCTCTGAACCCATAAAATCTTATGATCATTCATATGTATCCTTTTCTCTCCTCTTGCTGGTATGAATAAAGAGACCAAGAAATGCTCCTTCAGAAGTCATGGTAACGCAGAGCAGGTAGTATTTTTACTTTTACTATTAAAGTTGTGGGTTTCCTCATAGTTTATCTTTTGCTCAAGACATCCTATAAAACCTCTTTTCTAAAACCCAGACTTCGAGTTTATGTCAATCAATTTACACCCTGGAAAACAGACCAGCTCACCACACAGATCAATCTCTAAGTGCATAGGAATCCTGGCAACAAGCACTTGTCTTTATAGAACAACTTAGTTTAAGCAATTAACAATCAAGCCCTATACACATAAACACACCATAATTAACTGTTTAATAGTGGAAGCTTGCTTTTCAGATTTTTCCCTTTGAGTGTAGTCAAGGTGAATTACTTGATTTTTCCATCACTAAATGCTGTAGCAGCTAGGTCTTTTGCAAGTCTCCCGTCTCCACATATTTTCCTATACCCACTATATTTGACAGTAAAACTGCCAAGCCCCATTATTTCCAACTGGCAGCAATTTAATACATAGTTGAGTCAGTTATTTAACTAAATAAATTGCTTAAAGTTAACTCTATTTGTAGGACCACAAGGTGTTTCTAAAATGTGCTGCCCTTTTATATCATAAACCTGGATTAGGTTTACAACCCCATTTCCCCTCAGCAGTTTATAAATCAAACAAAGAACATAGAACAATGCATAAAAATCCCTGTGAAACCACCCTCAGAGTTTTTGTTAATGACAAAAGCATACTGGGAGCTGGATTTACTCTGTATGGTGGAGAATAAAAGTTTGGTTTAAAGTAACCAGAGTTTGTAGGGGTTATCCAGGCTAGTTTAAGGGTAATCAACTTTGAAAGAGGAACTTTGTGAAGCCACATGCCATCTGTTCAATGGTCTATGTTTAAAAATAGCAGGATGTGAAAAAGCTGTGGACATGTTCTTCCATCTCCTTTGCTCCTACCCATTAACAAATTACCTGCCAAACATTCTTAAAAGCATAGAGGAGAATAAATATTGACTTACTGATGATATGTCTCCACAGGTGTTCATTAAACATTAATGAATAAATGTATATAAATATATATATACACACACACAAACAGAAAAATGCACAGTACCCAAAATGAGCACATATAATCTGGCCCAGCTGTAACATTTTTCTTTCCATTTAATCAGGACAGGTTTCTGAGTCAGATTAACATAGCCACTGCTTTCACTGAAGATATGCTTTAAAAGAATAGAGAAACTGGCTGGTGCCGCAGCTCACTAGGCTAATCCTCCACCTGCAACACCGGCACCCCGGTTCTAGTCCCGGTTGGAGCACCAGATTCTGTCCCGGTTGCTCCTCTTCCAGGCCAGCTCTCTGCTGTGGCCCGGGAGTGCAGTGGAGGATGGCCCAAGTCCTTGGGCCCTGCACCCACATGGGAGACCAGGAGGAAGCACCTGGCTCCTGGCTTCAGATCAGCGCAGTGCGCTGGCAGCAGCGGCCATTGGGGGTGAACCAATGGAAAAGCAAGACCTTTCTCTCTGTCTCTCTCTCACTGACCACTCTGCCTGTCAAAAAAAAAAAAAAAAAAAAAAAAAAAGAAAAAAAAGAAAAGAAGCCCATATCATTTGCAAGTGTACGCTTACAAAGTTTTATTTACATTTAGCTATCTAATCATGGCAGTGTTTTTAGGAAATGACTTTTAGTTGCCGAGTGACTTCTTTTGGGTTCTGTAGAGCAGAGACTGGCATTTCTGGAGTAGCTATTTTCTTTAAGGACAGCAGGGTAGATAGCTCCAACGTTCAAGGTATTTTTTCATAGCTGAGAAGAGAGATAATCCCCAAGCACTCATATTTGTCCCTGGAGGGACCTTTTGCATGCACTTACACTTGAATGGACTGAATAGTACTAATGAGAGAAATGAAGGTGCTCGCTCATCCTAGCCCTACTCCTCAGGACCTGTAAAGTCACCGTTTTCTCAACTGCCTGGCCACCTCACTTCCTAATTCTTACTCACTCCATGCAGTGACAGACTCAGGGAGACTGAGCTACAGTTTAAAAAAGGGCTGCATAGTTTATTTCTTAAGTTCAAATTCATGAGCACTGACACTCAAGACATGAGACTTCTGCAAAAGTGGTCACATGGAGGGAGGACAAATTCCTCAATGGAAATGAAGCCTGGAAAACCAGGCACAAGCTGTTATTTCCTGGGCTGTTATAAATTTGTTATATTACAAGCCTTGACTGCTTGTTATCTATTTAAGTCAAGAGATGATGAAAATTACTCTAGAGAAGTTAAGACCAAAGTACCATTTGGTTTGGAGTTAAAATATTTATAGAACATCCCAACAAAGCAAAAAAACATCTATAGCTAAGCAAGAGTATTCAGACTAGAGACAAAGGTAATTATTTATAGGGCCAACTTTTACTTGTAGGAAGAAAAGACAATTGAAACAAGATTAATAATGAAGATACACAAAATTAAAATATCTAGATTATTTTAGATTTTAAAATATTTATCTATTTATTTGAAAGGCTGAGTGATAGAGACAGACAGAAAGGTTCACTTTCCAAATGACCACATGGCCAGGGCTAGAAATTGCTTTATAAGCTAGGCTGAAGCCAGGAGCCAGAAACTCCATCTCAGTTTCTCACATGGGTGGCAAGAGCCGAAAAAACTTGGGTCATCCTCCACTGTTTTCCCAGAAGTATTACCAGGGAGCTGGATCAGAAGTTGAGTAGTGCAGACTCGAACCACCTTTCTGATATGGTATTCTGGTGTCCCAAGCAGCAGCTTAACCCATTGTACCATGATGCAGACCACCTATATTAATTTTTTTAACATACTCACAAACTTTTACTAAAGAAGGCAAATATAGCAGTCTGTGATTTATCTTCTTCTTCTTCTTCTTCTTTTTTTTCTTACCTTGATTCTTCATAGAGTCATGCAGAGTTTAAAAAGTGCAACATTGAGGGGCCAGGGCTGTGGTGCAACAAGTTAAAGACCTGGCCTGAAGCACTGGCATCCCATATGGGTGCTGGTTCTAGTCCCAGATGCTCCTCTTCTGATCCAGCTCTCTGCTATGTCCTGGGATAGCAGTGGAAGATGGCCCAGGTCCTTGGACCCCTGCACCCACGTGGGAGACCCGGAAGAAAGTCCTGGCTCTTGATTTTAGATCAGCTCAGCTCCAACCATTGCAGCCATCTGGGGAGTGAACCACTAGATGGAAGACCTCTCTTTCTGTCTATCTCTATGTGTAACTCTGTCTTTCAAATAAACAAAATAAATCTTTAAAAAAAGTACAACATTTAAAGAAATGAGGAAAGCAGTAAGCAATCTGAAGAATCCTTAAGTTTATCAAAAAAGTTTCAGAGTAATACATGAGACAAAAAACAAGACCAAAACACCCAACAAAGCCTCCTCCTCCAAAATTTAGAAATACCCACTGCACAAAAATTTAAATTTTTAAAAATGTACTTATCTTTGTTTTATATAAAAGGCAGCGAGACACAGAGAAAAAGAGATCTTCTTTGCTTGTTCACTCCTCCAAATACTTTCAATAGCCTGACCTGGATCATGCCAAAGCCAGGTATATGGTAATCAGTCTGTGTCTTCTACGTGAGTGGCGGGGATCCAAGTACTGGAGCCATTATCTGATATCTCCCAGAGTATGCATCAGCAGGAAACTGGATTGGATTGAGATCTCAACTAAGCATTTGTGGGACATGGACATCCCAAGTTGTGACTTTACTATGAAAAATACCTGCCCCTGCATAAAGATTTTGATATTTTTATGAGAATTATCTCATTTCCTATAAGAAATGAAATTCTCAAAGGGTAAGAAGTATCTTAAAAGGTAGTACAGTTTAAAGAGATAGATTCAACTAAAATAACTGGACATATGTGAAGAAATACTGATGTACATTGGATCTCAGAATAGTTGGATCACAGTTCTCTTTGTGAAGGTTTATTAAATCTAACGTTTATAATATTTGTACGTAGATTTATTTCCCAAGAGGTCATATATGAAAATCTCAACCAGTAACGGTAACAGGAGTTAACCACATCTTGCTTTGATCTGAGTTCTGCCACTTGTGGCCTCCCATTTCTGCTTCACTTCTCGAGTCTTCCTTATTAAGCTACTGTCTATCATCATATGTACTCTTCCATGATCTTTTGTGTTTGAAAGCATGTGAATTTACATAGAATTCTCCATCTTTGCAGCTATTCAAAGTTTATGGTTTACACACAATAACTTTAGTGTTTGAATTTATTTTTACAGCTTAGTTCTTTCTGTTCTAATTTACCATTGCATTATTAGTTCTTGTACATGATGGAACTTTAAGAGCTGTTCAAATCTTATAATTTCTGCAAATATGCCTGCTAGTGTTGTCCAGAATTACTTCACCCTCTCTGTGTGCTGCTTTGGTGGGAAAGGACTTAGATATGTCTCTGCTTCCTGAATAAAGCAGAAACTCTCTGAAACGGGCTCTTAAGAAGATTTGTCACATTACAAGTCACCATTTTCTCCTCTGTGCTGTTATTTTAGCTTAAACTGCTTGCTATGTAAGTACTTGAAAAACTGTCAGTATTTAGTTTTTATCCATTCAATAAACATTTATTGATAAACAACTACTTGTGAACAAACCAAAGTGTAAACACAGGTTTTCAGATCCTGAAGCCATTCACTAGATCACAAGCCTCGCCTCCCTGAGATTTAAAATCCAGAGTGTGATCTTTCCAACAAAGATGCATGCAGACTGAAAGTGAAAGGTTGGAAAAAGATATTGCATGCCAACAGAAACCAAAAAAGAGCTGGCATAGCCATCTTAATATCAGACAAAATAAACTTTAACACAAAATAAACTTTAACACAAAAACTGTTAAGAGAACCAAAGAAGGGTACTATATAATGATTAAGGGATCAATTCAACAGGAAGATGTAACTATTATAAACATATATGCATCTAATTACAGGGCACTGGTTTATTTAAAAGATATGTTAAGGAACTTAAAGGGAGACTTACTCCAATACAATAGTATTGGGGGACTTCAATACTCCACTTTCAGCAATAGACAGATCAACCAGACAGAAGATCAACAAGGAAACAGCAGACTTAATAGACACTATAGCCCAAATGGATCTAACAGATATCTACAGAACTTTTCATCCTATACTTAAATAATACACATTCTTCTCAGCAGTACATGTAACCTACTCTAGGACTGACCACATACTATGCCATAATGTAAGTCTCAGCAAATTCAAAAGAATTGAAACCATACCATGCATCTTATCAGACCACAGTGGAATGAAGCTGGAAATAAGCAACTCAGGAATCCCTAGAGCATATGCAAACACATGGAGACTGAACAACATGCTCCTGAATGAACACTGGGTCATAGAAGAAATCAAAAGAGAAATCAAAAACTTTCTGGAAGTAAATTAGGATAACAACACAACATATCAAAACTTACGGGATACAGCAAAAGCAGTGCTAAGAGGAAAGTTTATAGCAATAGGTGCCCACATCAAGAAATTGGAAAGGCACCAAATAAATGAGCTTTCAATGCATCGCAAGGATCTAGAAAAACTACAGCAAACCACACCCAAAACTAGTATGAGAAACGAAATAATTAAAATTAGAGAAGAAATAAACAGAATTGAATCCAAAAAAATTACAAAATATCAGCAAAATGAAGAGCTGGTTTTTTGAAAAAATAAACAAAATTGACACACCATTGGCACAACTAACTAAAAAAAGAAGAGAAAAGACCCAAATCAATAAAATCAGAGATGAAAAAGAGAATGTAACAGCAGATACCACAGAAATAAAAAGAGTCATCAGAAATTACTACAAAGAGTTGTATGCCAGCAAACAGGGTAATCTATCAGAAATGGATAGATTCCTGGACACATACAACCTACCTAAATTGAACCATGAAGACATAGAAAACCTAAACAGACCCATAACTGAGACAGAAATTGAATCAGTAATAAAGGCCCTCCCAACAAAGAAAAGCCCAGGACCGGATGGATTCACTGCTGAATTTTACCAGACGTTTAAAGAGGAACTAACTCCAATTCTTCTCAAACTATTCAGAACAATAGAAAAGAGGGAATCCTCCCAAATTCTTTCTATGAAGCTAGCATCACCTTAATTCCTAAACCTGAAAGAGATGCAGCATTGAAAGAGAATTACAGACAAATTTCCCTGATGAACATAGACACAAAAATCCTTAATAAAATTCTGGCCAATAGAATGCAACAACACATCAGAAAGATCATCCACCCAGACCAAGTGGGATTTATTCCTGGTATGCAGAGATGGTTCAACGTTTGAAAATCAATCAATGTGAAACATCACATTAACAAACTGCAGAAGAAAAACCATATGATTATTTCAATAGATGCAGAGAAAGCATTCAATAAAATTCAATACCCTTTCATGATGAAAACTCTAAGCAAATTGGGTATAGAAAGAACGTTCCTCAATACAATCAGAGCAATTTATGAAAAACCTATGGCCAGCATCCTATTGAATGGAGAATAGCTGGAAGAATTTCCACTGAGATCTTGTACCAGACAGGAATGCCCACTCTCACCATTGCTACTCAATATAGTACTAGAAGTTTTGGCCAGAGCCATTAGGCAAGAAAAAGAAATTAAAGGGATATACATTGGGAAGGAAGAAGTGAAACTATCCCTCTTTGCAGACGATATGATTCTTTATTTAGGGGATGCAAAGAACTCTACTCAGAGACTATTAGAACTCATAGAAGAGTTTGACAAAGTAGCAGGATATAAAATCAATGCACAAAAATCAACAGCCTTTGTATACACAGGCAATGCCACAGCTGAGAAAGAACTTCTAAGGTAAATCCTATTCACAATCAAATACCTTGGAATAAAATTAACCAAGGATGTCAAAAATCTCTATGATGAGAATTACAAAATCTTAAAGAAATAGAAGAGGATACCAAAAAATGGAAAAATATTCCATGCTCATGGATTGGAGGAATCAATATCATCAAAATGTCCATTCTCCCAAAAGCAATTTACAGATTCAGTGCAATACCAATCAAAATACCAAAGACATTCTTCTCAGATCTAGAAAAAATGATGCGGAAATTTATATGGAGACACAGGAGACCTCGAATAGCTAAAGCAATCTTGTACAACAAAACAAAGCCGGAGGCATCACAATACCAGATTTCAAGACATACTACAGGGCAGTTATAATCAAAACAGCATGGTACTGGTACAGAAACAGATGGATAGACCAATGGAATAGAACAGAAACACCAGAAATGAATCCAAACGTCTACAGCCAACTTATATTTGATCAAGGATCTAAAACCAATTCCTGGAGCAAGTACAGTCTATTCAACAAATGGTGCTGGGGAAACTGGATTTCCACATGAAGAAGCATGAAGCAAGACCACTACCTTATACCTTACACCTTACCAAATGGATCAAAGATCTAAATCTACGAGCTGACACCTTCAAATTATTAGAGAACATCAGAGAAACCCTGCAAGATATAGGTACCGGCAAAGACTTCTTGGAAAAAACCCCGGAGGCACAGGCAGTCAAAACCAAAATTAACAATTGGGATTACATCAAATTGAGAAGTTTCTGTAATATAAAAGAAACAGTCAGGAAAGTGAAGAGGCATCCGACAGAATGGGAAAAAATGTTTGCGAACTATGCAACTGATGAAAGATTAATAACCAGAATCTACAAAGAGATCAAGAAACGCCACAAATCAAAACAAACAACCCGCTTAAGAGATGGGCCAAGGACCTCAATAGACATTTTTCAAAAGAGGAAATCCAAATGGCCAACAGACACATGAAAAAATGTTCAGGATCACTAGCCATCAGGGAAATGCAAATCAAAACCAAAATGAGGTTTCACCTCACCCCGGTTAGAATGGCTCACATTCAGAAATCTACCAACAACAGATGCTGGCAAGGATGTGGGGAAAAAGGGACACCAACCCACTGTTGGTGGGAATGCAAACTGGTTAAGCCACTATGGAAGTCAGTCTGGAGATTCCTCAGAAACCTGAATATAACCCTACCATACAACCCAGCTATCCTACTCCTTGAAATTTACCCAAAGGATATTAAATTGGCAAATAAAAGAGCTGTCTGCTCCTCAATGTTTATTGCAGCTCAATTCACAAAAGCTAAGACCTGGAATCAACCTAAATGTCCATCAACAGTAGACTGGATAAAGAAATTATGGGATATGTACTTTATAGAATACTATACAGCAGTAAAAAACAATGAAATCCGGTCATTTGCAACAAGATGGAGGAATCTGGAAAACATCATGCTGAGTGAAATAGGCCAGTCCCAAAGGGACAAATATCTTATGTTCTCCCTGATCGGTGACAACTGAGCACCTAAAAGGAAACCTGTTGAAGTGAAATGGACACCATCAGAAACAATGACTTGATCAGCCCTTGTCCTGACTGTCAAGGAACAACTTACTATTGTATTCCTTTTAGGTTTTTTTTTGTTGTTGTTGTTCTACTTAATATCATTGGTCGAACTCTTTAATTAACACATAATTATTCTTAGGTATTTAAATTTAACTGAAAAGTTATCCCTGTTTAATATAATAGTACAATAAGAGAGGGAGGAGAGTACAGTTCGGCACATGCTCAATCAGACTTACCCCTGATGGTAGAGTTAAAAACATGCCAGGGGATTCCAATTCAATCCCATCAAGGTGGCATGTACCAATGTCATCTCACTCGTCAAAGTGATCAGTTTCAGTTCATAATTGATCATAATGATAGAATTAAATGTCAAAGGGATCACAAAAACAAGACTAGTGTCTGCTAATACTAACTGATAGAATTAAAAAGGAGAGAACGATCCAAGATGGGAAGCAGGATACACAGCAGACTCATAGAATGGCAGATGTCCTAAACAGCACTCTGACCTTAGAATCAGCCCTTAAGGCATTCAGATCTGGCTAAAAAGCCCATGAGAGTATTTTAGGCATGGAAAGCCAAGACACAGTGGCACAAAAAAAAAAAATGACCTAAATGAAAGATCTCTGCGATTGAGATTCCAGTGGAAAGAATGGGGCCATCAAAGAAGGAGGTACCTTTCTCTGAAGGGAGGAGAGAACTTCCACTTTGACTGTGGCCTTGTCTAAAAAGATCAGAGTTGGCAAATTCAAGAGGCTTCCATAGCCTTGGCAGTTCATGGCAAGAGTCTTGGGTGATTACTGACGTCATAAATAAGAGTGTCAATTATTATATCAACAACAGGAGTCACTGTGCACTTACTCCCCATGTAGGATCTCTGTCCTTAATGTGCTGTACTATGAGAATTAAAGGTATAACTACTACTCAAACAGTACTTTATATTTTGTGTATTTGTGTGGGTGAAAACTGTTCAAATCTTTACTTAGTATATACTAAATTGATCTATATATAAAGATAATTAAAAATGAATCTTGATGAAGAATGGGATGGGAGTGGGAGTGGGAGATGGGATGGTTGCAGGTGGGAGGGAGGTTATGGGGGAAAAAGCTGCTATAATCCAAAAGTTGTACTTTGGAAATTTATATTTATTAAATGAAAGTTAAACAAAATAAAATCTAGAGTGTAGGATATATATTCCATTTGAAGTAGAAGATAATCCTTTATGGAACCAGTTTCCCATATTTTTTAACAGATTCTTGCTATTTTAATTTCATAGCCAGGATCCACTAATTTTCTGGAGCATATGCTCTGGAAAACTCAATGCTGAGACAGGGAAGTTTGCTCTATAAGTGATATTAGTTTTGAGAATGGGCTGATATTTGTTTTATTGTTTGTCTTATCACTTATGTGGCTTGTTTTGATTTAATTATGCAAATAATTTGTTTTAGTCTGTCTAAGAGCGATTAAGATGATACAAATAATAGATATAAATAATAGATACAAATAATACACTCAGAGCAACTTAGTTTGTCACTGCCCTTTGGAAAATGGCTGAAAGGATGTCTTGCTGTACTAGGACCATTTACATGACAAAAATGACCTTGCTGCATGGAAGCACATATTTCCAACCCTAGGTTTTCATTGATGGAAGGGTTGACAGCTCATTGACAGAAAGGTTTTTCAATACTAAAAATATGGAAGTCTTATGACCTCAAAAGACTTAAATAGAACTTTTAGCATTCATTGCTCACTACATACATATAACTCTGAAGTTTTTTGTCAACTCAAGTTTATCTCTGAATCGTCTCAAATCAGCTCAACTCTTTCTTAACAGTTTGAAAGTTCAAACTAAAATAAATATTTCTTGAAAATTTGCACTCAACCTCTTTTGTAGTATTGATTTCAGAATTTAAATTCTAACCTGGCAGTTTTGGGAAATGTTATGTTACTTGTTCGGTTGAAGAAAGATATTCTTTAAGCAAGGAGAATTAGCTATTTTTAAAATTACAATGCTTTTGTGTTTAAAGTTGGAATATTACTTTATAAAGGAAATTAGAAGACTGTCTACTCAGTGTAACTGCATGTTTTGTCTAAAGTTGCTGAAAAAAATGAAATTTCATTAAGAGGAGGAATTACTCCAAAGAAATTGGGAAAAATGTAGAAAAGAAATGAAAATATGGTGAAAGCTATCTTCTTGTTGGATTTGCTATGTTAGAAATTTAAATTTTTGTATCTTATGCATTAGAATACTTTTGAATAGTAGTAAGGTATCAATTATTTTGTAGCTTTTTTTTGGAGATACTAAGTATAGACATGTTGAACTCTTTAAAAAGCAAACATTGTTTATTCTAGTTTATCAAACAAGGATGAAGAATGACTGGAGAAAATCATACAGTATCTTGTAGAGTTGACATTGTAAATGCCTGCTGGATGAAATATCAGTACAAAAGAAAAATCATGACAGTGGTAACTGACTTGCTGAATTAAAGATTTAGCTGTGAACTTGAAGGCTGAGTTAATATCTCATGGGAAGAACTGTGCTTTTGCTTTACAAAAGGGTGACTGTGCAGCCATGGCTAGCCTTTTGTTTTGCTTATGTTTTCCTTATGCTTTGCTTATGAGACCAAAAGGTTTCAGCACCAACTAAGCACCTAAGATTTCCTCTCCTCTCTTCCTTTCCTCCCTTCCTCCCTTCCTCCCTTCCTCTCTTTGTGAATGTTTGGCAAATGAAGAAGTGTTTCAGATACTCAAAGGGTTGAAGTTATTCAATACTTCAAAGTACTAAATAACTTTTCTTTGTCATTTGCACTAATGGTAAGATACATTTCTGGGTAAAACTGTTTATTGCTTTAGTAGAAATTTATGTGGTGGCATCAAACAGTACTAGGAGTCAATACATTCATCACCATCATGCACTCATGTAAAACATTTTATACTGTCCTTTGTGAAATAACAACAGTACTTAAGTTTATTAAATCTTAATTCTTGAATACATAGTTTTTTTTTTAGTAACCCATGGGAAATACACTTAAAGTACATATGCTTCATGTTAATGTATGATATAGTCATCCCAGGGAAAAGCAGTTGTGTAATTATTTTGTGATCCTGGAAAAGTTTGTAACCTCTCCAATGAACTTAATAGCTTTCTGATACTTGCATATATTCTCATGACATTGATAGTGACATAGGTAAATGTGGATTTTGGATATTGTATAGTAAAATGGATCAACATTTGAAAAATCTGTGTAATTTGGTGAAATATATTTTCAAAGTGACCAGCTCATGTTACAGAATGATGCCTGGGTAAGAGATTTATGTCAATGAAAGATCAAATAGTATTTTCTAATGTATAGACTATGAAAAGCTTACTGATAAGTTTAAGACACCACATTTCAGATTCTACATTCTAGCACCAATTGTTGAGCATCTATAATTATCTGTAAATGCTGTTATATTACTCCTTCCTTTTCCAGCTACATGTGTGTATGAAGCAAGGTTTTCTTCCTGTGCTATTCTAGAACAACATAGTACCATAGACTGAGTGAAGAAGCTGCGTCTGTCTTTATTATATCAGATAGCAAAAAGTGCGCAAAAATTCCACTCTTCAATATTTTAAAAATAGTTATTTTTATTATACTATTTATTTTAATCTATCAAAGTTCCTCTTGTTTTAAATGAATTAATAAGTATGTATTTTAAATAAGTCTTGAGTTTTAATTGCTAATAGGGAAAATAAGCCATATAAGAGTCTTAGGCATCATGGATAACTTTTAGGAAGGTAAAAGGGTCCTGAAATTAAAATATTTGAAAATTGCTCTTACAATAGAAGGAAAATTTGTGAATGTTTTATAGGGGTGATAAAATATACTCTCCATCAAATTACTCAGGGACACTGCAGGAAATAGATGACACTTAAATGGGGTGACTGAAGAGAGTTTAACAGAAGAACAATTTCAGTAGATAAGGATATAAGTTTCTTGTTTAAGCATCTTAAAGTAAAATATTGCAATTTTCCCCTTGTTTTAAGGAAGAATCTGTTGTAAGCAAATGTGTGTTCTATACATGTGATATGACTGTCAAAACTAAAAATGAAAATAAAGGTAGTTTGGTTCTATCCATAGAGGTTCTGATAGAATGATAGGAAAGATGGAAGTGGATCTGTAAGAAGGCAACAAATACCCTAAATAAGCATTACTAGTAAAAATAGCAGAAGGAAATATTGAAAATAAAAGATATATACTCATTCTTTGCCCTTAAAGAACTTACCTTAAAACAAAAACAAAATAAAACCTTTGCTTGTATTAGTTTCTAATTTGTTTAAATCTCCTAAACTAAGAGCAATAAATATAGGGGAGTCATGTTAAGGATGAGAACTGAAAAGAAACTGAGATGAGTTTGTGCTGTTAGGAAAGTCTCATAATATGAAGACTACAGAAGATTATACATGACCTAACTGGCAAGAGGCAAGAGTATTAGGCTGTGGGGAACATGCCACAGACCTGCCAAACAATGTGTAATAGAATGAGAAGGACTCATTCTGGTGAGACATCCTTCCACATTACTAGAGAAGATTGTGTGTGGACATGGCCACTCCTACAAGGGCAGTGAGCCTCTGGTCATGGGCTCCTCTGTCCTGGCAGGTATCTTAGTGTGTGTGTGGTCCATGTTGATGACCATTTCTATGAGGAGGAAAAGAAGCATTAGAAAGTTGTACACATTTGCTTATCTCCTTACTTCTTGATAACCTTACCTAAGGTACTTTCTGGTCTATCTATGAACTAAAGTAAAAGCAAAGCGAATCCGAATCTGAGTGTCTTACAGGATGATTCTGAAGATCAGATCAGGCTATGGGTCTGTTCTAGATAAGTTAGTCATAGAGAATGTTAGGTGCTTGGCTTGAAAGTGTCTTTGAGCTGGGTCTCTGGAAAAAGGAAATGCTTTAAACTAAAGAGCACTGACAATCTTTTATAAATTTGAGCATAAAACCCTTTAATAAATTTGGTAGGAAGTAGTCTTATGATTCAGGAGCATTTTGCTTATTTACCTTTGAGAAACAGTGGAAACATGACATGATTTATGTGCATTTCCAATAGAAGTCCATTGTAAATCCCATTAGTGTTTGATAAAGAAAGAACCAGTGGAAAAGTATGTCCGAGGGGCCAAGTGCATGGTGTAGTGGGTAAAGCTTCTACATGTAGCGCCAATGCCGGCATCCCATATGGATGCTGATTCAAGTCCCAGCTGCTCTACTTCCAATCTAGCTCCCTGTGAATGGCCTGAGAAAAGAAGTAGAAGATGGCCCAAGTGTTCACCCTCCTGCCACCCACATGGGAGACCTAGATAAGCTCCTAGCTCCTGGCTTCAGCCTGGCCCAGCACTGGATGTTGAGGCCATTTGGAGAGTGAGCCAGTGGATGGAAGATCTCTCTGTATGTCTCTCCCTCTTTCCCTGTAACTCTGACTTTCAAATAAATAAAGAAATCTTTTTTAAAAAATATGCAAAAGCAACAGAGATATTGGCCATGATATTATCCTTATTAGTGAATTTTTTTATCTAATAGTCTTACTATTATGCAAAATCTTCTCTAGCCTTAGAGAGACAGTTGACAGGTGATTGTAAAGGGTTAATGACAATTTCAGGGGAGTCACGGCTTTAATTTGTTCATGAAAAATGTCTCCTTCACATCTTTGAAAATAAAATGACTATTTTTGCCAAATACATTCACTATTTAATTGATTGCAAATAAGCAGAAGTTGCATTCTTTTTCTTTTTCAAAATTTTTTGCTCAGTAGTATTTGCTGAGCATCTGCTGGTCCACTCCCCAAATGCCCAAAACAGCCAGGTCTAGGCCAGGCTGAACATGGAACTCAACCCAGATCTCTTACCTGGGTGACAGGGACCCAACCACTGAGACATCACCTATTGCCTCGGAAGTTGTCTATTAGCAGGAAGCTAGAATTGGGCATGGTGTAACTCAAACCTGGGTAATCCAATATGGGACATAAGCATCCTAAATGTCATCATAGCCTCTATGCCAAGGTCTACCTTGCAGTTGCATTTTCCATTACTTCCTTTTTTACCTTGGAGAAGAAAAACATCACTGAAATGTAAATGATACCATTGCTCTTGTGTTGCTGACTTTGTGATTTTTGATGTTAGGCATTGCTGATCTTTTAAAATCCTTACCCTTCTTTTCTGCTGAGGAAAAATACTCTTTATTACTGAGGTTTTGTTCTGTTTTGTTTTGGGGGACTACACATTCTGTGTTATCTGAGAATTTGGAAATTAACCAAAAGTTGGAATTAATGGGAAGAAGGATATCTTCCCTGTAGAGTCTTCTTCCATTTGGAGGAGCACAAGAGGCCTTTAGGGAAAATCAGGTCCTATCATTTTGTGACAATGAATATAATGAATACAAATAATTAAAATTAATTGTACAACCCTAAAAAAGTGACTGTAAGAGGAATTAACAGAAGTTAATTCATACAGTGTAACAATTGACATAATTAAATGTCATCTGTCAGTCAACAAAGATTCATACCAATGAAAGGCACAAACCCTAAATGTAGTGGCCACTTAGGCTGGAAGAGTCTTTAATATGATTTGTAAGAGAACCTGGTCTGTGCTAGAATAAAGTAAGACAGGCAAAGTTTGTTCCTGATACCAAAGAAACTACATGTGATGATAGTTTACAAACCATTTGAGGATCATAAGAAACCCTTACTAGTGTTTGAATGACACTCAGTGGGAACTTTCAGGACAGAAATGCAGATGGTATTCCTATGTTATGCAGATTTCATAAGTCTCACTGAAGTTTTGGACTGTTAGACTTTACCCAAGTGTCTAGTTTGTTAGCTCTAAACATTGCATCTCAGACCTCATAAAGATGCTTCAAATCTTTTTTTATGGTTACAAAGACTTTTTAAAACTCCATAAGCTAACAGAACTTGTTTTGAAAGCCCTCCTAGGTAATTTAAAATTTCTGTTTTCATGATGCATTTCTAAAGGTGGAAGCAATTGAAGAAATGACAAGGGCAACATTCTAGATAGTAAATATTTCTCTTTCATTTGTGACTTACTTCTTCCCAATTAACATGACTAAAGGTGTTTCCTCTGTTAACAGTTAATTTTGTAAGACAACGAGTAAGTTATAATCATATTATTTTTATGCTAACCAAGCATAAGAAGCATGCATTTGATGTGCTAATAAACCCTAAGAAATAGTGTCAATTAGATAAATAAAGCATGATTTAAAAGAAAAAGTCAGAGAATAATTAGTTTGCTGATAAGCTGATATGGATAATTATTCACTAGTCTAGAAATAAAAGTCATAGAAAATATCAAACTTTAATGACTATATTTTAAGTTGACTTGTTTTACAGAAGTTTAGAGAGTCACTAAGTTGGGAAAAGGAGGGGGTATTCATTAAAGTCAAAAACCCATTTTGCTGTGCTTGAAAAATATCTTAAGCTAAAAAAATGTAGACACTGTTAATAGTGGCAAAGCTTCACTAATTCTTACATGGCAGCCACTAAGCCGACATATGAACTTCTTTAATTCTCACAACCACCCCTTGGATAGGGATTAATAGTATAATTTTCACTGAAAGATGAGATGTCCTTAGCATAGAGTATTCAGTCTGTTGTCCAAAGATAAAAATCTAGCAAGTGTCAGAGCTGGGATTTGAACCTTGACTGTATGGTCTTAAAGTCCAATTCCTTAGGCTAATATTGGAGACGTGAGTAACTGGAAAGAAAAAAAGACTTAAGCACATCCCAATTCAGCTTATTTATGAAAACCTAGATTAAATAAGGACCAAGAGCAAAATTCTAGACATTTTATCTGTGTGTTAGAAGTTCACTATTAATTGCAGACATTCTTATGGCCTGGAAACGATCAAGATGATGAAGATAAGAGGAAAGACAAGTAAATGATAAAGAGGGAATGCCATAGCTGGTAAGTATGAAAACACTGCAGTTCAACTCAATTTTTCAATTTAATTGCTTGTGACTTTTTTTGTGGTAGAAAAGTAATGTAAGACAATGGAAAAATAAGTGACATAAGTTTTCTTGAGTGATATTGACTTAAAAGCCCTCTTCTCTCCATAATACATAAACTAAAGGTTAATTCTACTTACATTTATGTACATATTTGAAAAGGAAGAATATATTTACAACTGGACAGTGTAGTTTGCATATTTAATAAATTTAAGAATAAAAGTAGACTGCTGCTGAAAAAAATACCTCATTACCAAGACACTCTGAAGTTTAACTTTAAATAATTTTTATTACCCATGATGAATCTTTTGTTTCTCACAAAGGCTATAAATAATTATAATAATATCATACATTATTATTAATTATCACAGTCATAGTTACTATTTGTGGGGTGTGTGCCAGTCTTAAGCACTATGCTAGATGATTTACATAAATGTTTACATACAACTCAACCACATATATTTAGATATTATTCAAATTATTTTACAGATGAGCGAACTGAGGCTCACTGACGGAAACCAGCTTGTTAAAGACTGTATGCCCTAAGCCTGTATCACGAGCTTCCCATCTTTGTACCTGGGTAACAGTGTGGAATTTATGTTCCTCAGATATCTCAGAGGCCTATAATGAAGCCATTATAGTGATATGTAGTTTTTAATTTCAAAGCAGTATTTACGGAGATAAAGTAAAGTAAAATGAAATATAATTGTTCTCAGAAAGTTATTTAGGAATATTCAGTGATGATGTGGTAAAATTACCTTCTTCACCAAGGAGCTGTTTTTGACCAGCTTTGTTCTCATGATGGTCTAATAACTGGTGCATACGTAACTGTGCTGTTGTTTTCTCTATTCCTCCCCTCCGCTAAGAAGATTCTGGCTATAGATGGAAAAGAAGGGACTCTACCAACTCTCTGAGCTACTCCAGCTCTGAAGTACATTATTGGACAGAAATATCAGTCCCTTAGAAAGGAAATGAACAGCAGCTTTTTTGAAAACTTATTTCTTATTATAAAACCTGCTGTCCTCATGTGAGTGTTCTCCTCACTATCTAGAAACAAAGGAAACCATTGTTAAGAAGGCAGCTCTTACACACAAGCGCACAAACTGTTTTTCTTATTTTTTTTTGACTGTCAGCAGGTGATGTGACATGCTATTTTAAAGGGCTGATGTTTTTCTTGTGGGTGGAGCTCTGCCAGTTTGATTGGAATTGTGGGTGGGGAGTAGCATGCTTGGCCTTCTGTGAATGTTGATAACTTAACATTGATAAATGATCACATTATCATTAATCGGGGTGTTTGATATGAAGACTGCATATTCATCATGTGGGTACTAGCTTTAAACTTGAAACATTCTTAAATAATCATATATATCAGGTTTAGAGGAGGAGCAAAATGACATGGATATATGGACAGTAAATTTAAATTACCCTTCTAACTTGAAAATCATTTCATTGATTTGGAAAGAACACCACAAACTCTATCCAGTTATTCATGAGCTCAAGTAAAATAATGAGAACAGAAATGAAGAAGTGGGCCTATCTTCCACTTCATCTACCTGCATCCCCCACTCACAGGGCTCCATGCTTTGCTATGTGGTATAGAAAAAAATCCAATCTTTTACCTTAGTGAGTTTTACTACTTCTTGGACATATAAGATATATCAACTAACCCTTACATATGCAGTATAATGGAATCATTAAATCAAACAATTAGATAGCAGCCCTTCAATGTCCAAATATAGTTGATGGCCCTGGTATACTCGGAGTATGTATAGATGGGGTACGGTGAGGTTAAGTACATGAAGTAGACTGCCTGCGTTTCTGTCTTGGAGTTCCTACTAACTGGGACTGCAGCCTACAACAAGTTTCCTCATCTGTCAATGATATTGCCTACTTCACAGGATTTCACAAGTTTTAGCCAAGTTAATCCATGTAAACATATAAAGATTAGCTTGCATTAAGGCTTTAGTATATTCATGTAGCCTATTTTGTTTTAGAAATTCTTTCATAATGTTAATTGATCTTCATTGAGTACTCCTTTGGAATAAGTAGGATGGTATTTGTCTTTATGTTTGTATCTCTTAATCATTGCATCTTAATCCTGTGTTTTAGTGAAATGCTTTCAGTCAACTAACAACTACAGAATGTATGATTCAACTTTTTTCTTTGGGAGAACACAAAGGAAACAAGATAGAAATATATTCTGATTCAATAAAGGGCACTAAGCTTGATTGACACAACTTCATGGTCTAGGTATGCTTATCAGATCAATTGAAAGAGTAAACATTTGGCCTAAAGTGCCATTTGTTCTGGTCAATAATACTATTTTAGAGCCTCAGTGGTTTTCTGATGACTCCTCAGTGGAAAGCAGAATAAGCCAACTAATGTTTTACATGTCAATTATTTTTCTCAGCAGAAAAGCAAATAGAGAAATAAATGTTAATAAGGTGAAATTTGTGGGTTTGAGTTTGTGAGCTTCCTCAGTACCCTCATAGTTAGGTTTTACAGCAGACATTCCTGTGAGTATCTTTCTCCAACACTCTGGATTTGAATCATTTTCTGATGCCACTCTGCTGTGACATTAGTTGAGCCTGAGAATACTGAGCCCTCTGTTGGTATCAGCCTTGATGTTCCAGGTGGCAGCGCTTCTCAGCTAGGGGATGGCAAGGAGTAGGGGTGGGGTCGGAGGGTTACTCTGAGGTACAGGCAGTGGAGGAAAGCATTGGATAGCAAGCAGAATTGCAGAGGAGAGGCAAAATGGTAAATACGAGAGGCAAAATGGTAATTGGGACAGCAAAAAAAGGAAGCAGAGTGGATGCTATGGGGAACAGTAGAAGTCAGTAATCAATAGTAGAGAATAATGGGGGCAGCCATTCACTGCTGAAGAGAGTGCATATTGGGTGACACTTATGATGTCAATTGTTGATACGGCCTTTTTTTTTAAAAAGATTTTTCATTTAATTGAAAGGTAGAATTACAGAGAGGGAGAGTCAGAGGCAGAGCGAGAGAAGTCTTCCATCTGCTGGTTCACTCCCCAATGGCCGTGGTGGCTAGGACTGAGCCAGATCAAAGCCACGAGACAGGAGCTTCTTTCAGGTCGCCCACGTGGGTGCAGGGGCCCAAGCACTTGGGCCATCTTCCACTGCTTTCCCTGGTGCATTAGCAGGGAGCTGGATTGGAGGTGGAGCAGCTGAGACTAGAAAAGGTGCCCAGATGGGATGCTGGTGCTGCAGCTGCGGCTTTACACTCTGTGCCATAGCGCCGTCCCCTGTTGGTGTGGCTTTGATATCTTACCTTGAAATAGCAGGACAGGCCCATCCTCTGTTTCAGAAACACACCCACATGTTTATACCAGAGTAGACTCTTCTAGATTTTCCTGTCCTTCTCTCTGTGCCTCATCTTTTCCTTAATCCCCTGGGACACAGGATAGGCAAAAACTTTTGATGCAATCTCCAGACCCTCAAATGAACTGAAATAAAATGTGAATCACTGAAGAACTAATCACTTTCTTTAACTTATGATTCCGATGACTCGGGGGTATTGACTTGTATTTTGCGGTTGTATTAGCTTAGCTTTATGGCACACTATTCAACAAAGATACAAATCTCAATACTTCCATAAAATTTTGGTGAGGAAGTTTCACAAGAATTAGAAACTTTCTAAAAACTTTAGCAAGAAATGTACCTTTGTTAGGTGAGCAGTACAGAGTGACCAGTTTTCTATCTCCCTCATAGCCTTTGGCTGTGAAAGTTAGCTTTTTCTTGTATTTTGTTGTCTTAAATGATAGTGTGTGCAACAGAATCACCTAGGATTTAAATTTTGCAATATCAACAATGTTTTATTTTAAATACATTTAAAAGTGGGATAAATATCTAAAGTGGGTCTCTACTTTCAAAGTTATTTTCATGTTCTCTTCAAGAAGCAGCAGTAGGAAAGAGAAATTAATAAATTAAATGGTAAGAAAAAAATTTAAAAAGAAAAAAATTAAAATTAAATGTGTATAAAATATACTCATTGGACTACATGATTTACATAAACAATTTCATATTTATTGTTCATGATTTTTCTATTATTAAATAATTTGAAACTCTTCAAAATATTAACTTTGATCAACACTACCTCAGACTGTTCAGTTTTCTAATTCTTTACATGTTTGATGGTGCTGTACTTGTCTTCCTTCAATTCTAGAATTTTCTCAAGTATTACCCTTTTAATTCCACTTCTCTCCCATTTTACCAATGTCTTCTGCTGAAATTTCTGTGGAATGAACGTTGGATCATTACAAGTTAATTTCCTTGTCTCTTATCACTATTTCGCATTTAATGCCTGTATCGTTTGATGCTATGTTCTGGGCAATTTTGCAATATTCAGTATTTCTAAGTACTTTTAACCCATTCTCTATTCAACCATGTTCAGTTTAAAATGTAATTGGTCGGGCCAACAATGTGGCATAACAAGTTAAGCTACCACCTGCAGCACCAGCATCCCTTATGGGCACCTGTTCGAGTCCTGGTTGCTATGCTTCCTATCCAGCTCCCTGCTAATCTGCCTGGGAAAGCAGCAGATGACCCAAGTCTTTAGGCCCCTGCGTCTACTTGGAATACCTGGAAGAAGCTCCTGGCTTCTAGCTTCAGTCTGGCCCGGTCCTGGCAGTTGCAGCCATTTGGGGATTGAACCAGCCAATGGAAGGTCTCTATTTCTCCCTCTCTCTCTCTGTCTCAGCCTTTCAAATAAATTAAATCAATCTTTTAAAAAATATAATTTGAGATTTTCAATTTCAATTTTTATATTGTTTTCCATTTATTAGATTTCTTTTAAAAAAAAGATTTATTTATTAATTTGAAAGGCAGAGAGAGAGAAAGTCTTCCATCTGCTGGTTCACTCCCCAGATGGCCACAACTGCTGGAACTGCACTGATCTGAAGCCAGGAGCCAGGAGCTTCTTCCAGGTCTCCCACGTGGGTGCAGGGGCCCAAGCACTTGGGCCATCTTCCATTGCTTCCCCAGGCCATAGCAGAGCTGGATTAGAAGTGGAGTAGCCGGGATGTGAACTGGCACCCACATGGGATGCCCTCATTGCAGGTGGTGGCTTTATCCACTATACCACACTGCCAGCCCTCATTTGTTGGATTTCTATTTGCTTATTTTCTGCATCTACTTAACTTTAATTTTATTTTCCTTGCATGGGATTTTAAAATTCTTCGAATCACAACCATTTTTTTAAAAGTATTTTCCAGATGTACTATAATTTTCACTTTATCTGTAGAGAATTAATTTCCCAACTATAGCTTTTGTAAGCTGTGGCTGATCTGCTTGTTGGCTTACCTGTTTCCCTTTTCCCTTCCCTTCCCTTCCCTTCCCTTCCCTTCCCTTCCCTTCCCTTCCCTTCCCTTCCCTTCCCTTCCCTTCCCTTTCCTTCCCTTCCCCTCTCCCTCCCTACCTTCCTTCTTTCCTTCCTTCTAATTCTTCCCTCTTTTGTTCCCCTCTTCATTCCTTCTATCATTCCCTATGTAATATTCTCTGATTTGTTTGTCTTATGGTTGTCTCTACTTTCTCTCCTAGGTCCTTCAGTTCAAATGGTAGCAACTCAGGACTGACAAACCACTGTTCCATTAGATATTTCCTAGATTTGGCCACTAACCCAGTTAGTGACTTGGTCCAGGTTTGGGCTCCAAGACTCTGCTCTCTCTTAGTCTCTGTAAGATATGGCCCTTGGTTTCAGTCATGAGAAACATTCAGACTCTTTTTTGAGTGGGAGTTTGGTAGAGTGGTGATGTAAGGGGAGAAGAAAGTCCTACTAAATATTGGGCTTTATTTTGGTCTCCTGCCTCCTGGAGATGCAAGTTAAATTTATATTTCTTGTGTAAGTTTGACTAAACTCTGCACTAGACAGTATACATCAAATCCTGGATTTCAATGTTGGTTTTGACAGAGTTTCAAGGTTTTTAAAATGCTCTTCTAGTGCATTTTAGTTGTTAATGGCTTTAAATAGAACTTCAAACATAGGTAGAATCATCCAGTCACTCAAGGAACATTAATCAATATGCAGTATGAACTAAATAGAATACAATGTCTTATGGGTACAGAGAAGAACAAGGTAGAGCCCTTCCTTAATGCTGTCTTACATCGGTGGTAGAAGTCAAATTAATAATCTCCCTTCTCCTTGACTTTGTTGCCTATTTGTTCTACACCATTTCTATGTAATTTTAAAGTTTTAGGAATTATTGTTGTTCAAATATTACAACAAAAATACATTGCATTGAACCTTTGTGAAATGGTCTCATCAGGTCTATGTTAGCTACTTAAAATCAAGAAACAGCAGAGCCAAATGTGTGTATGTCAGATGACTTCATGTCCTTGGTCAGTTTTTCTTTCATCTGCCTCAAATATTATCAGCAAAGCTTTTAAAAATGCATATACACACTTAACTGAAAATTTGAAATATCAAATTTTAAAAAAATGGAATTAACCAGAATTGGTAAGCAGTGCCCAGATTAGCTTTATTAGTTAGTAATAAACAGTGGGTTAGAAGAGAGAAGTATCATTGGGTGTAGCAGCAGGAAGGCCCAAGATCTGTTGATTTTACCCATTTTTATGTTTGATGTACAATGTTTTGATCGTTTAAGGAGGGAAGTAAGAAGGAAAAGTTAGAAGAAGGAGACCAAAAGCTCCAAAGAAGGATAATAGATGCAGGGGGAGAAATTATTCCACAAAACAAAGAGCAGAGAGGTTTATTTAGGATAAGAAAGAACATGAGACAAGAGATAAGGAAGAAAATAAAATCAGAATGGGGACAAATGAATTGTCCCTTTTTTTCTACATGAATGAAATATTCAATATAAATATCGGCCCTATAACTCACTCGTCACCATTCTATATTTCCAAGAGAAAATATATCACTAAAGCAAACACCTACTTATAATAGAAACAGGAGAAAGGCTTCCAAATAAACTCATCTCTCATTCTCCCTGTTCCTGCAAGTCCTAGGCAGATTCATTCTCCTAGGAATAGAAATTATGGAATCTAGGAGTAAGACAATAATCTGGAAAAAGAGAAAGGAGAGAAAGGGCAAAATTTCTTTTGTTTGCAAATCTAGTGTATTAATTGCGTTCCTGGGAGACTTTCTGGACAGAGCCTCTGGTAAACAAATTAGATATAAACCGAAGGCGAGGGCACCAAGGTCACCGTGGTGAGGGAACATCAAGTGACAGGCGCTGGGACCCCCGATGCATGGCTTGCAGAGCAGATGTTCACAAGGATGCAGTGATTATTGAACTGGTAATAAAAAAGCATCAGCTTACAGGCAGCCACGATGGATGCTGGTAATTATAAAGCATCCCCTGGGAGGAAAATGACACAAGTCAGCCACAACTCCCCAATCACCGGGGCATAATTAAAGCTCCAGTAACAGTTGTTAATAGGGTGCAAATAAAACAGGGGGAAAATTTGAACACCAACTTTTTTTCTTTTCTTTTTATCTTAGGAGACGGCAAAGGGCAATGTAATTACAGGGGCAGCAGATTTTATAATTTTGCTCCATATCATAAAACAAAGGGTTGGGGCTATTAAATAGATATAGATATTTAAAGTATAGAAACACAGATACACCTACATTTATATATTTATTTATATATATTTATATATATACTCATATATATATATACACATACACACCAAAGGGAAAAAAGTGTGTTTGCTCTTTGAATATGTAGTATGTGGGGGAGAACAGATTTTTAAACAGAATGTTTATATTCTAATTTTCAAAATGGTAGAAATACAAATATGTAAAGAAAACGGAATGCATGTAAATATTTGGCCATTTCATCCTTTCCGGAAGATCTGTAGTGGTATAATGTGCCAAGCTATATGATACTGTTGGTTAAAATGGTTTAGATATTGTTAAATAAAGTCAGCAAATCACTTACAGTGTTGAAAGTGTCACTTTTTCACAGAATGCTGCCAGCCACTCCCTAACCTAAAACATTAAGCAAAACAGGGCTCATTTTCCACAGGCTAAATCCCTGAAGCTATTTGCCAGCAGAGATGCTAAGAAAAATACATCTACACCCATTGCAACCCAGTTGCTTGGGCGATTGGGCAACTAACCATGCATCTGCATGTGCATTACCAATTAGCTCTATGTAGAGATCTATTTGAGAAGGCACATGTGGAGTGGGGTAGGAGGGAAAGGAAACTTGTTAAGTTCTTGTCTATTCAGTTTCCCACTCATGGATATTTGAAACATAGTGTTTGCAGGGATGACAAATGTAGAAAATATACTTTACATCCTTGTACTAAACTTCACATTAGAAGTACATACAGCATGCTTCAATAAATTGTAGGAAATAAGAGGAAGGGGCATAGCAAATTTCAGAACCTCTACTTCTGGATTTTAACATGATCAAGATTGGCTCCCAGAAAGCTTTCTCCTTTCTTTTGCTATTTGGAGATCTGGCCAATTAAAACATAACTGAATACTGGGGCCAGCATTGTGGCATAGTGGGTTAAGCTGCCACCTGTAGTGCCATCATCCCATATGGGCGCTGGTTTGAGTCTGCTCTATTTCCAGTCCAGCTCCCTGCTAATACACCTGGAAAATCAGCAGAGGATGGCTCAAGTGCTTGAGCCCTTGTACTCATGTGGGAGACCCAGAAGAAGCTCCTGGCTTCAGCCTGGCCCAGCCCCAGACATTGTGGCCATTTAGGAAGTGAACCAGTAGATGGAAGACATCTCCCTGTGTCTTTCCCTCTCTCATTGTAGCTCTACCTTTCAAATAAGTAAAATAAATCTTTAAAAAAATAACTGATTATTGTTGTATTTGGTATGCATTAAGAATTAAATATATTTGGGATAGAATGCATGATGAATAAATTATGGTTCAAATATGAACATTGATTTCTAGAGCTAGGAAAGACTTTCAAGGTCATGACCCTCATTGTCTTTGAATGTCTACTGTTTGTAACATACTGTGAAACATGTAACATATTGTGAAACATTACAAAATGAACTACAATATTTTATCTCTCCATACAGATGACTAAGCATAGACTGGGGAAGAGTTAACAACAGTTAAAAGTGAAGTGTATGGCTTCTCCTATGTTCTCAGGCCAAGAAAAAAATAAAAATTTCATGAGAAGCTTTGTTATTCCAGGAAGGATTCAGAGGCACAAGACATACTATCATAGGACCAAGATGTTACAAAATATGAATATTTTGGGCCTGGGAGTGAGGGGAGATGTTGCTCTCATTGGGAAATAAGTCCTAAAGGAATACAAAATATACGACTGTAGGAGCCTTTCGGAAAGGAGTAAATGAAGAATGGGTGAGAGAGAAAAGGGAAAAATCCATCCTTCATCTCAGGGACAGGACAAGGAGCAATGTTCTGCAGTTGACTCAAGATTCTGTAAGAAAAGCAAGGGGTTGGATGGGGCGGGGGTGAATGGTTTAATAATCAAATAAGTGTGAAATGCTGTTTATTGCATTGCCCACTTGGAGATTCACAATCACATTAGCCTACTGAGTGCTCTGATAAAATCCTGCAGGGAGATTATATATCAAACTAGCTAAATGTGCAGCTTGTCTTTGTAGTTAAATAGTCCTTGTTTGAACCTCAGCCATACCCCAAACTAAGAAAGCTGGTTAACCTATCAAAATAATCATTAAGCCAATCCAACCTTTGGTTTACTCTTTCCAGGTTGTTTTAAAGAGTAAATAATACATTTTATACAAGGCTTTTAGGATAGTCTCAGGAGCATAGGAAATGCTCAAAATAGATATTTAAGTCAACATTTTATTATATAAAAATTATCCAGCCTGTTTGGTTTTTGCTTAATTTTTTATTTTCTACCCTTTAATGATGGAACTAAGGTATAAAGAATATCTACAACAATATGAAAATATACTAGTGTTTTGGGATTAAATAGATTGTGAAACATTGACCTTGTGAAAGAATCACACTGTTCAAGGGAGGTGCTCAAAACTTGTTTCTCCCACCTTTCTGAAGTTTAATGTAGACAGTGGTCTTGGAGTGTCCAGGACAATAGCTTTGGGATGTCATAAGGATGATTAGAGGCAGGCAAGTAGAGGAAGAGCTCTGAGGAATCAGTAGATCTGTTAACTTTTTGTTTTTATAATAGTTTTGTTCTTATAGTATCTTAATGTATTAGTTATATTGAAGAAATTACCACTGTGTATTTGTACCTATTTCCTAAAATTTCATTACTTCATTGTCAAATGATAGTCCCTCTTTTTTTATATTCTGAACAATTTACCCAGATTTCAACTATGAGGGGGTCTTCCCAAATTCATGGAAAGTGCATATTATAAAAAGCTATGCATGGATTTAAGCTTTTTTGCACCAAAATAAACTTAAAAGTGATCCAACATTATTTATCCTAAAACTGCTTAAGAGGATAATAGAATCTATGAACAAATTTGAATAAATATGCTAACCTCAAAAAAGCATAGTTTCCTTGGAAGAATATAGTATATGTAGAAATCAGTTTTTTTTTTTTTTTTTGACAGGCAGAGTTAGAGAGAGAGAGAGAGAGAGAGAGAGAGAAACAAAAGTTCTTCCTTTTCCTTTGGTTCAACCCCCAAATGGCCGCTATGGCTGGCGCTCCGCCGATCCGAAGCCAGGAGCCAAGTGCTTCCTCTTGGTCTCCCATGCGGGTGCAGGGCCCAAGCACTTGGGCCATCCTCCACTGCACTCCTGGGCCATAGCAGAGAGCTGGACTGGAAGAGGAGCAACCAGGACAGAATCTGGTGCCCCAACCGGGACTAGAACCCGAGGTGCCGGCGCCACAGGTGGAAGATTAGCCTAGTGAGCTGTGGCACTGGCTTTTTCTTTCTTTTTAAAAATTATGTTTTCTGTTGACATTATGAGGTTGTTGTTAGCAGCGGATTTCAATTATTTCATAAATTGATGCTTAATAATTTGTTATTTTTCTTTATTCAAGAGATAGAGCAATAAAGATAGAAAGAGGTCTTGCATCTGCTTGTTTGCTCCCTAAATGTAAGCCACAGCCAGGGTTGGGCCAGGGAGAAGCCAGGAACCCAGAACTCAGTCAAGATCTCTGACATGGGTGGTGGGGATATTACTTGAGCTATCACTTGCAGCATCTCGGGGTATGCATCAGCAGAAAGCTGGATCAGATCCCAGGCACTCTGATATAGGATGCAGACATCTCAAGCGGTGGCTTATTCCTCTGCACCACAACATCTGTCCTGCCCCTCCCCACCCATGTTTTGATTTTAAAATAGTGCTAGGGTAAAATATAATAATTTAGAGGAAGATTTTACATGAATTATAGCATGTATAGTTTCTCCTAAATAATGAACAGTTCTATAAATTTCTTTATAATAGTTTATTTATTTGACAGGCAGAGTTACAGAGAGAGGTAGAGACAGAGAGAGAGGTCTTCCATCTGCTGGTTCACTCCCCAGATGGCTGCAACGCCCAGAGCTGCACCAATCCGAAACCAGGAGCCAGGAGCTTCTTCTGGGTCTCCCATGTGGGTACAGGGGACCAAGGACTTGGGCAATCTTCTGTTGCTATCCCAAGCCACAGCAGAGAGCTGGATCAGAAGAAGGGTAGCTGAGACTAGAACCAGCGCCCATGTGGGATGCCAGTGCTTCAGGCCAGATCTTTAACCTGCTGTGCCACAGCGCTGGCCCCTATAATGGTTTAACATAAGGCAAACTACAGACTTTCTTGACATCACAGAAACAAGAGCTAGACACAAAAGAAAAGAAAATACAAATCAGGTTCCTTACAATTTTTAAAAATTAATTTTTTTATTTGTGTCTCATAAATACATTAGGAACATAGTAATTCTTTGCACCATACCCACCCTCCCATCCAACTCCCCTGCTTCCTCCTCCCTCTCCTGTTTAGTCAGAGAAAGAAAAGAAACAGAAAGAACAAAACAAAAGAATGGAATAACAAAAAAAGAGAATTGTTCCTCAACAGTCTAAACAAAGGCTATTCTATGTTATTTCTTCTTGAAGGTGATTTTGCTTTTTTTTTCCCTCCCTTCCTCCCTCTTCTTTACTTTTAAAACTTAATTGTCTTTAAAGAAGATATAAGTTATAAGACATAATTTAGAAGACATAATAATATCCTCCATTTAATACACTAAAAAGAAGTGATTCTTGAGAAAAAGTTTTACTATTAAGTTTCATGATATAACTCTTTGGGTACAGAGGTCCTACATGGGAAGTTAGTGCACAGTGACTCTTGTTGTTTATTTAACAAATAAGACTTTTATATATGACATCAGTGATCACCCAAGGCTCTTGACATGAGCTGCTTCAGCTATGGAGCCTTTTGGATCACTAGCTCAACAAGACCATAAGCAAAGTAAAAGTTCTCTCCTCTTTTTAGAGAAAAGTGCATCCTTCTTTGGTGGCCACTTCTTTCTGCTGGGGTCTCACCCACAGGGGTCCTTTATGTAGGACATTTTTTTCCCCAGTGTGTTTTCGTTTTCCATGCCTGAAATGCTCCCCTTGGGATTTCCAGCCAGACCAGAATGCCCTAAGGGTTGATTCTGAGATTGGAGTGTTACTTAAAGTGATTGTCATTCTATGAGTCTACCATGTGGACTGCTTCCCATGTTGGAGCCTTCACCCCTTTTTAGTTCTATTAGTGTTTACAAACACTTAGTCCTATTTATGTGATCATTTTAACACTTGATCCTGTCTGTATGGTCACTTTATTACTTACTCATATCCATTTGATCTTTGTAACACCTAAGCTGCTGTTTTTATCAGCCAGCTTATTTTGGGGGTCCTATGGCTAGTTGTTAAGCTGCACCCTTAGAAGTAAGTCTGTAGGAATGTATGGAGGACTATACTGCTTTACAGTTGTGAACTTCATACATTTCACAATTACTACTTTAGGATCTTGGTAATTCTTCCCACTGTGCTCACTCTCGCACCCACACTCCCACCCCCTTCCTCTTCCCTTTCTTATTCTCACTCTTATTCTTTACTAAGATCTATTTTCAATTAAGTTTAATATACTATTAACTCCATGTTAAGTATATCATTCAGTGAATCATATGAAATAAAGATAAGGAAAATATTATAAAGGAAAAGAAAGAAAAAGATAAACAAAAATATATAATAAAAAGCTGTCCCTCAATAGTCAAGAGACAGGCTGTTCAAAATCATTGCTTCTCAAAGTATCAATTTTTTTTCTACTTGTTGTCTTTTAGGTGCTCCATTAGTTATCACAGGTCAGGGAGAACATATAGCATTTGTCTCTTTCAGATTGGCTTATTTCACTAAGCATAATGTTTTCCTGTTTCATCCATTTTGTTGCAAATGACTGAAGTTTTTTTTTTTTTTTACTCCTGTGTAGTATTCCATGTTGTATATATCCCATAATTTCTTTATGCAGTCTTCAGTTGATAGGTATTTGGGTTAATTCCATGTCTTTTCTATTATGAATTGAGCTGTGAGAAACATGGAGGTATAGAAAGTTCTTTCATATGCTGATTTCATTTCCATTAGGTAGATTCCCAGGGATGGTATGGCTAGATCATGTTAGGTCTATATTCAGACCTCAGAGGTATCTTCACACTGTCTTCCATAGTGGCTTTACCAGTTTACATTCCCACCAACAGTGTATTAGGGTAACTTTTCCCCTCACATCCTCGCTAGTATTTGTTGTTTGTTGATATTTGTATGAAAGCCAGCCTAACTGGGGTGAGGTAAAACGTCTTTGTGGTTTTGATCTGCTTTTCTCTGATGGCTAGTGATCCTGAGCATTTTTTCATGTGTCTGTTGGATATTTGGATTTCTTTTTTGAAAAATGTCTGTTTAAGTTCTTTTCCCATTCTTAACTGGATTGTTTTTTGTTGTTGAATTTCTTGATCTCTTTATATATTCTGTTTATTAATCCTTTATCAGTTGTATAGTTCACAATTATTTTTTCCCATTCTGTTGGTTGTCTCTGCACTTTGCTGACTGCTTCTTTTGTAGTACAGAAACTTCTCAATTTGATGTAATCCCATTTGTCAATTTGGACTTTAATTGCCTGTGCCTCTGGGGTCTTTTCCAATAACTCTTTGTCTATACAAATGTCTTGTAGGGTTTCTCAGTGTTCTCTAATAATTTGATGGTGTTGGCTTGTGTATTTAGGTCTTTAGTACATTTTGAGTGGATTTTGGTAAAAGATGTCAGGTGAAAGTCTTGCTTCATGCTTCTGCATGTGGAGATCCAGTTTTCCCAGCACTGTTTGTTGAAGAGACTGTCCTTGCTCCACAGACTTATTTTAGCACCTTTGTCAAAGGTAAGTTGTTTGTAGATGCTTGGATTGATTTCTGGCATTTCTATTCTGTTCCATTGGTCTATCCCTCTGTTTTTTTTGTACCAGTATCTGGATGTTTTGATTATAACTGCCTTGTAGTATGTCTTGATATCTGGTATTGTGATGCTTCCACCTTTGTTTTTGTTGTATAAGATTGCTTTAGCTAATCGGGGGTTACTGTGTTTCCATATGAATTTCAAAATCATTTTTTTCTACATCTGAGAAGAATGTCTTTGGTATTTTGATTAGTATTGCATTGAATCTGAAAATTGATTTTGGTAGTATGGACATTTTGATGATATTGATTCCTTCCAATCCATGAACATGAAAGATTATTCCATTTCTTTTTTCAGTATCCTCTTCTATTTCTTTCTTTAATGTTTTGTAATTCTCATCATATAGATCTTTGACATCCTTGGTTAAAGTTATTCCAAGTTATTTGAATTTTTTGGTACCTATTGTGAATGTCATTGATCTTAGGAGCTCTTTCTCAGCTGTGGCATTGTCTGCGTATACAAAGGCTATTGAGTTTTGTGTGTTCAATTTATATCCTGCAACATTTCCAAACTTTTGTATGAGACTTCTGTGAGTCTCTTCGTGGAGTCTTTTAGATATTATCATCATCTGCAAATAGAGATAGTTTGATTTCCTCCTTCCCGATTGTATCCCTTTGATTTCTTTTTCTTGTCTAATGGTTCTGGCTAGAACTTCCAGGACTATATTGAAAAGCAGTCATTAGAGCGGATACTCTTGTCTAGTTCCAGATCTCAGTGGGATTGCTTCTAACTTTTCCCCATTCAATAGGACACTGGCCATGGGTTTGTCATAAATTGCCTTGATTGTGCTGAGAAATGTTCTTTCTTTCTTTCTTTCTTTTTTTTTTTTTTTTTTTTTTGACAGGCAGAGTGGACAGTGAGAGAGAGAGAGACAGAGAGAAAGGTCTTCCTTTTTGCCGTTGGTTCACCCTCCAATGGCCGCCGCGGCCAGCATGCTGCGGCCGGCGCACCGCACTGATCCGAAGGCAGGAGCCAGGTACTTATCCTGGTCTCCCATGGGGTGCAGGGCCCAAGTACTTGGGCCATCCTCCACTGCATTCCCTGGCCACAGCAGAGAGCTGGCCTGGAAGAGGGGCAACCGGGACAGAATCCGGCACCCCGTCCAGGACTAGAGCCCGGTGTGCCAGCGCCACAAGGCGGAGGATTAGCCTAGTGAGCCGCGGCGCTGACCGAGAAATGTTCTTTCTATTCCCAATTTGCTTAAAGTTTCCACCATGAAAGGGTGCTGTATTTTGTCAAATGTTTTTTCTGTGTCTATTGAGATAATAATATGGTTTTGTTTTTTAATTTATTAATGTGATGTATCATATTGATTGACATGCAAATATTGAACCATCTCTCCACACCAGGAATAAATCCCACTTGGTCCAGGTGAATGATCTTTCTGATGCATTGTTGGATTTGATTGGTTAGTATTTTGTTGAAGATTTTTGTGTCTACGTTCATCAGAGAGATTTGTCTTTAGTTCTCTTTCTCTGTTGTATCTTTTTCAGGTTTAGGAATTAAGGTGATGCTGCCTTCATAGAAAGAATTTGGGAGGATTCCCTACCTTCTGATTGTTTTAAATACTTGAGAAGAATTGGAGTTAATTCTTTAAATGTTTGGTAGTATTTAGCCATGAAGCCATCCGGTCATGGGCTTTTTTGTTAGGAGGGTCTTTATTACTTATTCAAGTTCTGTCTTGGTTATTGGTCTGTTTATGTTTTCTATGTCTCATGGCTCAATTTGGGTAGGTCATATGTGCCCAGGAATGTATCCATTTCTTCTAGGTTTCCTGTTTTGTTGGCATTCAGCTGTTTGTAGTAATTTCTGATGATTCTTTTTATTTCTGTAGTGTCTGCTGTTACATTTCCTTTTTCATCTCAGATTTTATTAATCAGGGTCTTCTCCCTCCTTTTTTGGTTAATTAGACCAATGGTTTGTCAATTTTATTTATTTTTTTCAAAAAACCAGCTCTTCATCTTGCTAATCTTTTGTATTGTTTACTTGGTTTCAATTTTGTTGTTTTCTTCTCTAATTTTATTTCTTTTCTCCTACTAGTTTGGTTTTGGTTTGCTGTTGTTTTTCTAGGTCCTTGAGATGCATCAATAGCTCGTTTATTTGGTGCCTTTCCAATTTCTTTATGTGGGCTTCAATTGCTATAAACTTTCCTCTTAACACTGCTTTTGTTGTATCCCATAAATTTTTTTAAAAATTTATTTATTTATTTGAAAGTCAGAGTTATTCAGAGAGAGAAGGAGAGGCAGAGAAAGAGAGAGAGAGGTCTTCCATTCCATGGTTCACTCCCCAATTGACTGCAATGGCCGTAGCTGAGCCAATCGGAAGCCAGGAGCCAGGAGCTTCTTCTGGGTCTCCCATGCAGGTGCAGGGGTCCAAGAGCTTTGGCCATCTTCTACTGCTTTCCCACGCCATAGCAGAGAGCTGGATTGGAAGTGGAGCAGCTGGGTCTCTAACCAGTGCCCATATGGGATGCTGGCACTGCAGGGGGTGGCTATACCTGCTATGCCACAGCGCTGGCCCCTCCCCTCCCATGAGTTTTGATTTTGTTTTTGTATTATTTTGCATTGTCATCTTCATTTGTTTCCAGAAACTTTTTGATTTCTCTTTTGATATCTTCAGTGAACCACTGTTCATTCAGGAGCATGTTTTTCAGTCTCCATGTGTTTGTGTATTTTCTGGAGATTCCTGAGTTGTTGATTACCAACTTCATTCCGTGTTCAGAGATTACACATGATATGATTTTGAATTTTTTGAATTTGCTGAGACTTGCTTTATGACCTAGTATGTGGTTAATCCTAGAGCAAGTTTCATGCACTGGTGAGAAGAATGTGTATTCTGTGGCTGTAGGGTAGAAAGCTCTGTTGGTATCTGTTAGGTCCATTTGGTCTATAGTGACGATGAACTTTGTTGTTTTGTTGTTGATTTTCCGTCTGGTTGATCTGTCCATTGCTAAAAGTAGAGTATTGTATTGGAGTCTATATCTCCTTTTAAATCCATTAAGATCTCTTTTAAATAGCCAGGTGCCCTGTAATTAGGTGCATATACATTTATAATAGTCACATGTTCCTGTAGAATTGATCCCTTAATCACTGTATAGTGCCCTTCTTTATCTCTTTTAATAGGTTTTGTGTTAAAGTCTATTTTGTCTGACATTAGGATGGCTACACCAGCTCTTTTTTGGTTTCTGTTAGCATGGAATCACTTTTTCCATCCTTTCAATTTCAGTCTGCATGCATCGTTGTTGGTGAGATGTGTTTCTTGTAGGCAGCAGATAGATGTATTTTCTTTTTTAATGCATTTAGCCAGTCTGTGTCTTTTAACTGGAGCATTGAGACCATTCACATTCAGGGTGACTATTGTTGAGAAATGACTTTGCCCTGCCATATTTTTATTAATAGTCCTATTTTTTATTTTGGGTTTCCTTTGTACTTTTACTTGGCAATTTTCTGCCTTCACCTTCTTTCATAGTGATGTTCCTGTTTCTGTGTGTGTAACACATACTTGAACTGGGTGGGTAGTTACAAATTCTTTAAATTTCTTTCTTATGGAAAATCTTTCTTTCACCATCATTCATACATGAGAGCTTTGAGGGTACAGTATTCTGGGTTGACAGTTTTTTTACTCTTAAGACTTGGAATATATCTCGTCATTCTCTCCTAGGCTGTAGGGTTTCTGATGAGAAGTCCACTGTGAGTCTAATTGGGGTTCCTCTGAATGTGATCTGGTGTTTCTCACCTGCACATTTTGGAATCTTTTCTTTATAGTAAAACTCTCCACAGTAAAAGATAATGTATTGTGATGAAGATCTTTTCTGGTCATGCCTATTGGGAGTTCTGTGTTCTTCCCATAGTCAGATGTCCTTTTCTTTCTCCAAATTGGGGGAGTTTTCTGTTATTATTTCATTAAAGAAGCCTTCTAATTTTTTCTCTCTTCCCATGTCTCAGGAACTCCTAGGAGCATGTTGGGTCATTTGATGGTGTCTTATATATCTCCAACAGTGTTTTTTAATTTCTACTTCTACTTTCTACTTCTTTATTTTGGTCTGACCATAAAATTTCCAGAAATTTTTCTTGTAGTTATGATATTCTTTCTTCTGTCTCGTCTACTCTGTTGTTAAGACTTTCCACTGCATTTTTTATTTGATCTAGAGTTCTTCATTTCTGGTATTTCATTCTGATTGCTCTTTGATATCTGAATTTCATGGGAAAATTTTCCTTTAATTCGTGAATTTGCCTCTGATTGCTTCTAAATAATCTGCTGATTAATTTTTTGCATTCTGTTTTTGGCATTTCCTCTATTTCTTCATCTTCACCCTCTACTTAAAGTGTTACAGTGTTCCTTTGGGGGACTCATAGTGTCTAATTCTTATTTAAGTTTCTTCCTTTGTTTTTTTTTTAATCAGCATTTATGTAGTTTTTTTTTTTTTTTTTTTTTTTTTTTTTTTTTGGTCTGGTTGCTTTTCTCTTTGGTTTGTGTCATTTTGCTTAATAGGACACCTGTACTTTCAGTGAGTACCAAGAAGTGCGTGCTGGATGTGGCCTGGTTGCTCTGTTCAGTATTCCAGAGTGGAGCAAATATTCACTGCAAGGCCCTAATGGAGCTTTATAGCTCTCCTCTGATTATCTGGATGGAGGAGGGTGTTCACCTCTGTTGGTGTGACCTGCCCTTGTCATGGCTAAAGGATGCTCTGTTGTTAGTCCTTGGTGTGTTTTATACTAGTTTGTACTGCTTAATGAACTGCACCTTTGATCTGTGGCATCTTTTCTGTGAGCACGGTTCCCTCTGTCATGAGCTACTACAGGTCTGTGGGTCACAGGCATGAGCGCAGAGCCCTCACCTCTTGGAGCCCGACTCACTTCTCAATGGAGGTGTGTGGGTACGAGTTTCGGATAGGTGTGGCTTCCCCTTGCCATAGAGCTTGGGTGGAGGAGGAAAGAATTCTTCCGAATTGTGTGTCCCTTGTGGGGGGGTGAAGCGACCCCTGCTATTGCTGGATGCTTGCATTTCAGGCTGGGGTGGCAGCCACTTGCCTGCATCCAAAAATAGAAAAAAAAAACATACAAAGGAGCAGAGAGGCTTCTCCTGGCTGGCTGCCAGTTCCTGCAGAGTAGGGGTAGAGGCGGAGAGAGTTGCGCCACCTCTCTATTTGTTCATTGAAATATGGAACTTCAAAAGGAGTTTGCCGAGCAGTTCCTCCCACTGCTGTCTGCAGCTCCACAGACCTCCAGATTCCCCTCTTACCTGGTCTGCTGGGGCCAGCACTCTCCTCTCCAGGTCCAAGCTCCTGTCCTTTTTTATTTTTTTTCCTTTCTTATTTGCTCTTTCGGTAGGGGCCTGGACAGTCTCTGCTATTCTTGTTGGGTTTCCTGCTGCAAATTTCCCTTGGCTTTATCTCAGGCATGTAGTTTCTACCCTTTTTAAAAATTAATTTTGCCTCATGTGATTTGGACAATCCTGTCTATTCCACCATTTTGGAACCCCCTCAAGACTGTCTTTTTGCAATTTTTAAAAGTGTGTCAACTTTTAAAAACTTTTTGCTCCAGTTGCTTATAATTTCAATGACTCAGAATCCTCAGGATTCTTGCCAAGAAATTTTGCCCAATTTGTTTTAGATTTCTAATGGACATATTTATAGAAGATTTATTTTTAATTCTTCCTCTAAGGATTTTGTGCTCTGTTTTTTAAAAAATTATTTGCATGTCCTTGGAATATTATTAGTCTCTAGGTTCATAATGTTAAAAAAAAAAAGCCCTTTGCTGGCTCTTGAACAAAGGTAAAATAAAGAAGATAACCAATTCTACCTTACAAGACTGAATTTTTAAATACCGTGAATTTTTTTTAACTGATGGGGATGAGATGATCATTCATTCATTTTGGCTAGCAAATTTAATTATAATGTTCTATTTTGAAGTGACCATAGAAGGTCTTGAATATATAATGATAATCAAGGACAGCCCCAGTCTCAAGATGTTTCCAGTCTACTGGCATGTTGAGAAAACCATATGTTGCTTTTTCTATTTGTTATATTGCAACAGGTTACTATGGGAATGAGAGAACAGGGTTGGCTTGACAGAAAAGCTATACTATTTGAGGGTTGAGGATAAGTGGGAAATAAAGGACTAGATTTTGTGTGGGATGCATAGATATTTCCTGACTTCTTCTTTGACTCTTTTGTCATTTCTATGTATTCTCCCTTCCTATAATCTCCTCTATATATCGTTGTCAATTCCATTTATATTCCTGTAATTAACCTATTTATTTCTTTAGCTCCAAACTTTCCTCTGAATTTTAGATTCATACCCAATTGCTTATTTAATATTGCATCTGGATATTTAATATCACATTGTACATATTCAAAATAAAATGCTTTTAACTGCCTACTTACCAGATTGTTGTTTCTCTAGTGTTCCCTCATGAAATGTTCTCATGGAATGGCACCACACTTCATCTAGTTCTTAGATTTCTTTTTTGCTCGTTATATCCCGTATACCAGCACATTTTTCTGACTTTAACTTCAAATCATACACTGAGCCTGGCTATTATTGTACCTAAATTATCACTCTTCTGGATCACCGCAATAGACTCCAAAGTTGTCTCCTTGCTTTCCCTCTTGCCCTACACTTGCAGCAGGCAGAATAGTCCTTTTTTTTTTTTTTTGACAGGCAGAGTGGACAGTGAGAGAGAGAGACAGAGAGAAAGCCTTTTTGCTGTTGGTTCACCCTCCAATGGCCGCCGCGGCCAGCGCGCTGCGGCCGGCTGATCCGATGGCAGGAGCCAGGTACTTATCCTGGTCTCCCATGGGTGCAGGGCCCAAGCACTTGGGCCATCCTCCACTGCACTCCCAGGCCACAGCAGAGAGCTGGCCTGGAAGAGGTGCAACCGGGACAGAATCCGGCGCCCCAACCGGGACTAGAACCCTGTGTGCCGGCGCTGCAAGGCGGAGGATTAGCCTAGTGAGCCGAGCGCCGGCCCCAGAATAGTCCTTTGGGATATAATCCAGATCATCTCAATGTCTTGCTCAAAATCCCTAGTGTCTCTGTAATATAAAATAAAACCCTGAGTCCTGAGCATGGCTTGTAAATCTCTGTGCAACCTCCTTGTATACTTCATAATTCATCTCTTCATTTATCTATTGTAGCTGCAATATCATTCCAGGTATTTGTTGAACATGGATCCTTGAATTTTTTATTCTCTGACTGAAATGTCCTTCTCTCCTATAACCCACATGGCTTACTGCCTGTAAGCAAGTTTTAGCTCAAAAGTCACTTCCTTGGATAGGCAAAATTAGCAAATCCCTGGTGGTCTCTATTCCCTTGCCCTAATTCATTCTTCATCATATTTTTTTACTATATGAAATTTATCATGTATCTACATAATCTTTATATTAGTAGAAGCTAGTCTGTTTCATCCACTGCTGCATCACTTGCTAATGCCTAAGAAGAAGACCTAGCACATTAATTATGACAAAGACACCAATATGAAATGATACTAATATGAAATGGGGTAAAGGGTGTATGATATGGGAACTCTTATTACTATCTCAAAATTTTTGTTTCATAAATTTAAAACTATTCTGAAATAATGTTATTTGAATTTCTCATTCTCTTGAGATAGGTAGAAATATTTAGCTATATATATAGCTATTACATTAGATAGAAATATCTAGTTTGGAATAAGAAATATACAACATAAAGTAAGTTCTTGCATTCAGAGAAAGGATGAATACCCACAGGGTAGGTGAATTCCTAAAAGGTAAAAGGAGAGCAGACTTTGTAGTATAGCAGGTTAAGCTGCTGCTTTTGATGCCAGTGTCCAATGTTGAGCATTGGCTGATCTGCTTCCTAACCAGCTTCCTGCCAATGCACCTGGAAATGCAACAGAAGATAGCCCAAGTACTTGAGCCGCTACTATCCATGTGGGAAGCCAAGATGGAGTTCCTGGCTCCTGAATCCTGGCTACAACTTGGCACAGCGCTGGCTGTTGTGGCCATTTGGGCAGTGAACCAGCACATGGAAGATCTTTCTTGCTTTCTCTGTCCCTCCCCATCTGCTTCCCCCTCTCTCTCCCTCCCTATTATTCTTTCAAAATGATCATTTTTTAAATAAAAAATAAAAGCATGCAAGTACATAGAATCACACCTCCCTCACTTAATGGATAATCTACTTAAAACCAGAAGTTGCATTAGCAGTTTTCAGATTTCTCGCTGCTTTTTTGCAAGAATGCTCCTTCCCTCCTTTTCTTTCTTTTCCCCTTGCCTATTTCCCCTTCACTTCCTTCTTTAGGCATATTTGGGGGTTTGCTTCATTTTAGTGTGTCTCATTCATTTGTAACAGCATGGATCCTTGAACTTATATTTAAACGTGGCTATGAGATGGGTATATATGGGTATATAATATATGTATACACATATCTATATACACACATATAAGCATATTTGTACATCTGCTCACACGCACATTAACACAAGTTAGGAAGTACAACATATTTGCATAGTCATGATCAAACACTATTAGTTTGGAAGATAAATCTAAACTAGAACTTCAAAGAAGGGAGAAAGTATTCAAATTGGGCTTCTAAATAGGTTTGCCAAGGGGAAAAAAATGGACAAATTCATGGAGGTAGGAGGGTATGTTCCCTGCTGCCAATCATGAATCTAGGAGTTTTTATTCTGACAATTGAATTTATACTTCACTGTATATACTTACATATACTTTGCTTTTGTTGACTTAATATTTGCATATCAATGAAAACCAAGTGGAAGCTATTTTATTGTATACTGTGGATCATTATGTGGCAAAAGGCAATTTTTTTTTAACTCTTAGATTTTGAAAATTTGTGTTGCAAATTCACAAAGCCATATGATCAGGGCAAATGTGAATCTTCATTTTCTGTTCTCCCCTAACTTATAAAGCCATTCAGATCCTGTGCTGAAGGAATTAGACTACTGGTAGTTTACTAATAATATTACCAATCTCACCCAGACCCAAAGCTGTACCCAACACTGTGACTTCCAGTGTAACTTGAAAATTGCCAAAGATCTGTCATCTAAGAAATACTGTCTTCCTCCCTACGCACTGCCTGTTGGTCTTCTTGAAACTCTAGAGGAAGTCTTTTGAGTTATCCTTGTTTTCTTTGATGGCGATTCCTTACATCATTAGTTTTTCAACTTCTCTGCTAGTGCAGTCGTCTGGGGGAAATTATTTAATATGCAGCATTTCTGATTCAGTAAATGGGCTCAGAAATGTGAATGTTTGGAATGGTGCAGTGATCCAGAGACCAGATATTGAGAAGCACTGCCTTAGAGGGCAAATAATTTATGAGTCTATTAATTCACACCTCAGTGTGAATCCCTTTAACTAAATAGTTTTCTTTCTAAAAGCAGTTCAGATTCACTCTAATTTAACAAATAAGGACAAGGGGCGAGGAATCTGGCTTCATCATGAGTAGATGTGCACTGGTGAAGTGAAAGCCTGAATAAGGAAACTGTGTACCTGCAAGGAAAATATTTTTGTTAGTATATTTTGTTAGAATATTTTTGTTAGTAAGTGGGAGACAGATGTACAAAGGTGGGGAAAAAAAGCACTGCAGAAGCTCTGATGACCTCATGGCTATATTATATTTTGGCTAATTTCTCCAATATTTCTGTTTGAAATGTTTCATATGATTTCTGTCTTCTTTCCACTGGGCATTCCTTCCATACAGTTTAAACCATTTGGGAATGTGCTGTGGAAGCATTTGTTTAAAAAAATGAATGACAGTATTTTGGTAGGAGAAAAACTATAATGTGGAAATATTTCTGTTCAGTCTACCAAGAGCCAAGTGGATTTGGAAAAGCAAAACATATTTCTGTACAGTACTTTTTAGGTGGTCAATCCTCTGTATTTGATTAGAATTTTTTTAAGAAACACCATATTCTATTTGTTTTCTTTTTAAATATTGCCATTTCTCTCTGCTTTGTACTTATCAATTACACAAACACTTGCATGCCTCTTAAGATCTAGTTGCTCCGGTCTGGCAGCCCTGCCTGTCAAAGAGACTTATTCACTAGTTTCCATCAGTTTAAGCATTAAGAATAATGTCTTCAGCTTGACCAGCAAGCTATTTTATTGTCTAACTAAATGTTTAATCTCCACAGAAGCTCTTCATAACTCCCACTTCATAGCAGTGCTGGTGACACTTCTTATTTTAACAGTGTCAAATTATGCCCAATTTATTTTGTTTGATTTCCTTGTTGTGAACTGTTATGTGTTCTCCAAATCTTCTTTCTGGAAGTTAACCCACAGCAGGGAGACACTTGTCACAAGGTGACTTTACTAGCGGTACTTTCTCCTCCGTGATAGAATTGGCTCACCTGCCAGCTTCAAATGGCTTCCCCCAAACACATAATGGCTGCTTCCCACTGAGCTCTGAAGCAACCCCCTACATCTTGGAATCTGGCCAAAATGACACTGCTGAGATACACAACGAGGAACTTGGTTATGTTTTTTGATGTGGAAATGGGACAATGTAACAATGAACACTTCTTTCCAATGGGAGACTTTTCCTTCTTGGTGGATACATGTTATATTGCATTTTAAACAGGAAAAAAAATCTACATTTAATTTTTGAGATTTAAAAGTGAGGAAAGCATCTTGTAAAAAGGTATTTGAAGAAATGAGATATCAATTGATAAAGATTTAATAAAAATCTTTAAAACATGAGTATGTAATGCATAGTATTACTGACTAGTAGCTTCTAACTATTCTTATAGCATTGGAGTTTTTGTTCAGTTGTACTAAAATATGCTTTGTTACACCTGTTATCATTGAAAAAGGTATTTTTATCTTCAGGAAGATAAAAGTTTTTATCTTCAAGAAGTTAAAATTTGCCCTGCAAATGTAAGATGCATGTTTTGACTTATTATATTTTGTTGGGTTAAAATCACTGTTGGGTTAACTCTACAACTGCATGTTGTGATAACAGATTCTAGAGTCTAAGTTTTAGGGAATTGGTTTCTCTTTGTTAGGTTACTTTGATTTTCCTCCCAGCAGTGATGATTTTCAATTTGTTGGAGACCAAATTATAGTGATACGCATGCACAGTTCCCATTAGTGTCAATAGGAATTACGCACAGTGACGGAAGAATACACTCCATATGTTTATGAGAAATGAATGATTTGAAGCATCTGTGAAACATTCTTCAAGGCATCTCTATCACTGCATGCAATCCCAGCAATATTGAAACGCACACAGATATGCATTCCCCTAACATATAGGCTTTCAGGTCTAATCAATGCATGTAAAGGATGTATTAAAAACAATCAACATGGCACAAAGAACATCTCTACAGGTATAAAACTGTTTTAAAGATGTTTCTTTTTGTGTTTATATGAATGTGTGTTTTAATAAATCAAATCAGCATTTTTATTATATAAAATACTATGCAGAGATTATGGAGTCATACTTGAGAGATATTTTTAGAATTTCCTTTTGGTACAATTTCGATTTACAGAAAAGTTACAAAGATAGTAGAGGGAATTCCTACATACTCTGCTTCTGTTTTTGCCTACTGCTGACTTCTTGCTTAAATGTGGTACATTTGTTAAAATTAAGATGTTCACACAGGTACCATATAATTAAGATTTTATTATTTAGAATTTGTCATGCCTTTTAAAGTCTGTTTTTGGTATCATATTCAGAATATCATGATGCATTTAATCCTTGCATCTCTTCATTTAATCTTCAAGGCCATTTTTCACATCTTTGCTTGGTTTTCATGATATTGATAATTTGGAGGGTTTCTAGTCAAGTATTTTTATAGACTTTCCCTCAGTTTGAACTTGTCTGATATTTTTTTTTCCTTTTTCTTGACAGGCAGAGTGGACAGTGAGAGAGAGACAGAGAGAAATGTCTTCCTTTGCCGTTGGTTCACCCTCCAGTGGCTGCCGCAGCCGGTGCACTGCACTGATCCGAAGCCAGGAGCCAGGTGCTTCTCCTGGTCTCCCATGGGGTGCAGGGCCCAAGCACTTGGGCCATCCTCTACTGCACTCCTGGGCCACAGTAGAGAGCTGGCCTGGAAGAGGGGCAACCGGGACAGAATCCGGTTCCCCAGCTGGGACTAGAACCCAGTGTGCTGGCGCCACAGGCGGAGGATTAGCCTAGTGAGCCACGGCGCCAGCCTTGTCTGATATTTTATAATGGTAAAACTGGGGTTATGGGTTTTTTGAGGAATACCAGAATAGTGAAGTTCTTTTCTCATCACATCAAGTGGTGGATGATATCAATGTGACTTACCAGTGGTGATGCTAGCCTTGAGATTTTGTTAAGGTTATGTGTGCTCAGTTTCTCTGCTATAAAGATAGGAACTTTCCTTTCATATGCCCTCAACAATGAGTTGCTAAGTCCAATCTACTGTCAAGGAGAAGGAAATTAAGCTCCACTTACTGGAGGAAGGCATATCCATCTGGGTACTACTTAGATTACTTCTGTAAGTTTCTGTTACTTTAAATTAGCTCATTAATTCTGCCATGTATTTATATCAAAAGTATTTATTTTATTCTTTTAGTTGTAACTCAATAATATTTGTGTTAATTTTGATGCTCAAACAATAGCTTTGACAGATGGGAGCTCTTTTAGACTGGCTTATAACTTTTAGATGTGTCTCTATCCTTTTAAATAGTTGAGCATTTTCTTAATTTTTGGCACTACAAGATACCCTGAGTTCATTTTATAATTTTACTGTCTCATTCTAGAATCAGCTATTTCTCCCAGAGCCCTAGAATCTCTTGTTGGAGGTTAGAGATTAGTATGTAGAAATTAAGATTTAGGTGATGGTATACTCATTGTCACTACATCTAGTCCTCTCAGTGGTATGCTAGTAAATATTTTATGTATACTAACATACATACACATACAAACATACATATGTTTGTATGCATTTATTGATATGTTTAAATAAAAATAAGTTTATACTGTTATTTATGACTCTAATCCAGCACAACAAGACTCATTGAAATTCCCCTCTCACTTATCTGTAATCTTTTTCTTGTTTGAAAAATCTGGCTCCCATTATCTATAATTTATCTAATTATATGTTCAAATAAGTAAAGTGTCTGGTATATGAAAAAAGTAATTTCACAATTACAAATTCAGTCCCCTATAGGAAAATAATGCCCCAGTTAGAGAATAGTGTTTTTTAGTGGTTTTTTGTTTTTACCTTTGCAGTGCAAGAAAATTATCAATTCCCAGTCACTTCAATCGGCCTTTCTCCTGACTCCTTTCAGTGAATTTGTCATAGACATTTATGGTATTCTCAGATTCATTTGTTGGTTTATTTTTCTATCCTGAATTCGTGAACATCCTCACTGATTTTTAAAGACATTTCAAAAGTTTTATGCATGTCTATGTTGATTTTTTCCTTCATCTATTTGCGTTAGGCTTAATATTGTTAATTATTCATTTAAAATCTTTATTATTTTCTAATGTGAGAATTTTAAACTATAAATCTCCCTAAAAGCACTGTGTAAGCTGCATCTCACATAATTTGACAAATCTTTACATTCTTCTTTAGTTCACAATATTTTGAATTTTTCTATGATATTCTTTTACTCATAGGTTATTTAGAAGTATGCTGTTTAATTTCCAAATATTTTATCCTCTTCAAGTACTTTTCAGTTATTTACATTCAGTTTAGTTCTATTATGGTCTGAAACTATATTTGTACAGTTTTAAAATTGGTTTTATGATGCTGAAAATATCTATCTTGGTTACTATTTCACAAGCAGTTGAGAAGAAACTATATTCTGAGGTTGCTGGGTAAAATATTCTATAAATATCTTAGGTTAAGATGGCTACAACTGTTGGTCAATTCATCACTCCACTTACTGCTTTTCCTCCTGTTTATTCTGTTAATTACTGAGACAGAAATGTTAAGTATAGTATTAGAATTAGGCATCCTTTTATTTATATTTAACAGTACTTGTATCATGTATTTTGAAGTACTGTTGTTAATACATATTTATAATTTTTATCTATTCTTACAGAAGTGATTTTATTAGGTAATATTACTTTCATTATTAATATTCCTTATTCTGAATTCTATGTGATCTGAAATTAGTATAGTTAATTCAACTTACTTTTGGTTAGTGGTTACATGCTGTAAACCTCTCCATTCTTCTACTTTATTTACTTATTTTTTGATATAATTATTTTTAGTATATATTACAGTAAAAGTCTTAATGGCTCTACTATAGAGAGTCAAACAAATGAAAATTAAAAAGACCATAATCCAGTAGGAAAATTATCAAATGAAAAAGATATTTGGCTTCCCTCTCATAAAGTTAAAGTCACAAAATCAATAGTACAGTGGTATATAATTCTTACCAATTTGACCAACATTTAAAACAAAGTTTGGCGAAACCCTGTAGTTGCAGAAAAACTGATTCTTTTACTTTTACCAATCTGTGTTTATACTTAAAGAAGGTTGCTTTGAGATAGCAACTAGTTGGGTCTTGCTTTTTTTAAATCCAATATTACAACCTCTTATTTAATGGGTGGGCTTAGATCATTGAGGTTTACAGTGATTATTCATATGAGTGGATTAAAGTCTGCCATTTTGTGAGCTTTCTTCTAGTTTACATTACTAGTTCTTTGTTTCTTTTTCCTATGTTTCTTTGTTCTAAGGTTTAATTGAACATTTCCTTAAAATTCCATTTTATTTATTTTATTTGTTTATTATTCAAGCCTCTTTAAAAATATTTTAATGGTTTATATAGGGTTTGCTTTCCCAGGCTCATTAGCAGGAAGCTGGATCAGAAGTGGAGCAGCTGGGACTCAAACTGGTGCCACTATTGGATGCCAGCACTGCAGACAGCAGCTTTACCTGCTATGCCACAGTGCTGGCCCCACCATATTTTCTTTACCATTCATCTGATGATGAATATTTTGGCTGACTCCATATTTTGGCTATTGTGAACAGTGCTACTATGGTAGTATATTTTTGATGCAATGTGTTCATATCTTTTGAATATATACCCAGTTAGTGGGATTGTTGGAGCATATGACAGTTCTATTTATGGTTTTTAAAAGAAATCCACATACTGTTTTCTATGGTGGCTGTACTAATTTACATTCCAACCAACAGTGTTTAAGAGTTTCCCTTTGTCCATATTCTCAGGAGCATTTGTTACTTCCTGTCTTTTTGATAATAGCCATTCTGATAGGGGTTAGGTAATATTTCATCATGACTTCGACTTGCATTTTTCTGATGGCTAGTGGTGTTGAGAATTTTTAAATATATTTGTTGGCCATTTGTATTCTTCATCTGAGAGTTGTCTTTTCAGATATTTTTCCCATTTCTTAACTCAATCAGTTGTTTTTTGGTGATGTGATTTTTAAAAACATATTTATTTATTTGAGAGGTAGGTTTACAGACAAGGAGAGAGAGACAGGGAGAGAGAGAGGTAGGTCTTCCATCTGCTGGTTCATTTGCCAAATTGCTGCAACAGACAGAACTGGGATGATCCAAAGCCAGGACCTAGGAACTTAGTCTTGCTCTCCCACGTGGGTATAGAAGCCCAAGCACTTGGGCCATCTTCTACTGCTTTCCCAGGCCATAAGCAGAGAGCTGGATCAGAAGAGGAGCAGCAGAGACATGAACTGGCACCCATATGGGATGCTGAGCTGCAGATGGAATCTTAGCCTACTATGCCAGAGTGCTGGCCCCAGTGATGTGATTTTTGAATTCCTGATATATCCTTGATATTAACTCTTAGATAATTCTCTGGAAAATGCTTTTCCCATTCTGTAGGATTTATGTTTAGTCTGTTAATTATCTCTTTTGCTGTGTGGAAGGCTCTGCTTTTGCTATAATTTCATTTGTCTAGTTTTGCCTTTGTTGCCTGTGTTTTGAGGTCTTATCTAAGAAGTCACTGCATAAGCCAATGTCTTTAATTTCTTCTTCCAAGTATTTTTCTGGCAGTTTCATAGGTTCAGGTATTAAATAAGTCCTTGATCCATCTTGAGTTAATTTTTGTATATGGTAATGAGCAGGGATATAATTTCATTTTTTTTTTTTTTTTGGACAGGCAGAGTGGACAGTGAGAGAGAGAGACAGAGAGAAAGGTCTTCCTTTTGCTATTGGTTCACCCTCCAATGGCCGCCGCACTGCACTGATCTGAAGCCAGGAGCCAGGTGCTTCTCCTGGTCTCCCATGGGGTGCAGGGCCCAAGCATTTGGGCCATCCTCCACTGCACTCCTGGGCCACAGTAGAGAGCTGGCCTGGAAGAGGGGCAACCAGGACAGAATCCGGTGCCCCAACCGGGACTAGAACCCGGTGTGCTGGCGCCACAGGTGGAGGATTAGCCTAGTGAGCTGCGGCGCCAGCCGTAATTTCATTCTTCAACACATTTGTATCCAGTTTTGCAAGCACCATTTATTGAAAAAAGCTTTACTTTTAATAATTGTAAATTCTTGGCTCCTTTGTCAAAAATAAGTTGGTTGTATATACAGATTATTTTCTTGGGTCTCTATTGTGTTCTGTTTAGATTTTTGGTATCTTGATTTTATTTGGTAGGTTATATGTATCCAAGAATTTATCCCTTTCTTTGAAATTTTACAATTTGTTAGCATAAAGTTGTTCATGGTAGTTTCTTAGGACCCTTTGTATTTCTACAGTATTGCTTGAGATGTCTCCTTTTTCTTTTCTAATGATGTTTGAATTTTTTCCTCTTTTTCCTTTATTAGTCTAGTTAAAGAGTTGTCTATATTGTTTATCTTTTTAAAAACCAGGTTTTCCTTTTACTGATGTTTTGTATTGTCTTTTAGTTTCAGTCTCATTTACTATTTCTCTGTTATTGTTTTCTCACATCCTGCTATTTGTGGATTTGGATTGTTCTGTTTTTCCAAGTCCTTGAGAAATTATTGCAAATCTTTCTATTTTTTAATGAATTTACTTATTGATATAAACTTCCCTCTTAAACTGCTTTTGCTCTGTCAGATTTTTCTATGTTGCATTTTCAGTTTATTTCAAGAAACTATTTTTATATTAATTTCTTCAATAATCCGTTGTTCATTCAAGATCACTTTGTTCAACTCCCATGTATTTATGAATCTGCTATTGCTCTTTCAATTATTAATTATGAGTTTTATTCCTTTGTGGTCTGAGAAGTTAAATAGTATGATTTCAATATTTCAAAACTTAATGAGACTTTTTTGTTGCTTATTATAAGGTTTATCTTAGAAAATGTTCCATGTGCTGATGAGAAGAATGTGTATTCTGTAGTGGTTGGATGAAATGTTTTGTAAATGTCTGTTAGGATTGTTTGCTGTATAGTGTAGTTCAACTCTCATGTATCTTTGTTGATTTTCTGTCTAGATTGTCTGTCCATTAATGACTGTGGAGTGTTGAAGTCCCCTACTATTATTCTGTCACAATCTATAACTCCATTTAAATATATTAATATTTATTTTTTATTTGGATGGTCTTGGATGCATATATTTATGTTTGTTATATCTTATGGCTGAATCAATTCTCAATATGTTCTTCCTTGTCTCATTTTATGATTTTTATTTAAAGTCTGCTTTATCTGATATGAGCAGAATTAATTCAGTTTATTTTTGGTTTACTTTTTCATGTGTATATCTTTTTTACCATCCTTTTCTTTTAGTCTATGGGCATCTTTGACTGTAAAGTGAGTTTCTTGTAGACAACATATAATTGTCTTGTTTTTTTTTTAATCTATTCAGTCAGCTTATATCTTTTGATTGATAATTTGATCAATTTATGTTCAGGTTGGTATTGATAGAACTAACTTCTATCATTTAATTGGTTGCTTATGATTATTTTATATGTTCTATGTTCCATTTTGCCTCTCTTATTATATCCTTGTGTTTTGATGGCTTTCTGTCATAAAGTTGGATTCTCTTCTCTGCTTTGTGTATCTAACAGTTATTGAGTTTTATGTGTAAGACTCCCTTCATGATGTCTTGCAAGGCTGGTCTGGCCATGATGAGTTCTGAGTTTTTGTTTATCTGGGAAATAGTTTAATTGGACATAATATTCTTAGTTGGAAGTTTTTTTTATTTCTTTCAGGACCTGGAACATATCATCTGATTCTCTTCTGACCTATAGGGTTTCTATTGAGCAGTCTGTTAATCTAATGGGTTTTACATTATATGCAACTTGACATTTTTCTCTATGTTGAAGATTCTCTCTCTGTCCTTTAATTTTGCTATTTGTATTATAATATTCCTGGGATAAGGTCTTTTTTCAGTTGAATCAAATTGTTTTCCTTTGCATTTCCTCTACCTATATGTCCTTATCTTTTTCAAGACTTATGGAATTTTCAACTATTATTTCACTAAATAAGTACTCAATGCTTGTACCTTCTCTTGTCCTACAGGTATCACTACAATGTGAATATGTGTTTGCTAAATGGTATCCCACATGTCTTGAAGGCATTCTTAATTCTTTTTAATTTTCTTTTCATTTTTGTCTGTATGGGTTATTTCACAAGTTTTTACTTACTTATTTTTAAAGATTTATTAATTTAAAAACATAAATACAGAGAGAAGCGAACAGAGAGAGAAGTGAACAGAGAGAGAGAGAGAGAGAGAGAGATCTTCCATCCACTGGTTCACTTCCCAAATGGCCACAACAACCAGGGCTTGGCCAGGCTGAAGCCAGGAACCAAGAGCTTTTCCTATGTCTCCCACCTAAGTGCAGGGACCCAAGGACTTGGGCCATCTTCTGCTGCTTTCCCAGGTGCATTAGCAGAGAGCTAAATCAGAAATGGAGTATCTGGGACTTGAACTGCTGTCCATATGTGTTGGCAGCATGAAAGGCAGAGGCTTAACCTTCTATGCCACAGCACTAGCTCCTATTTCAAAAGTTTTGTCCTCAAGATCAGAAAATCTGTCTTCCATTTTGTCTATTCTATTTTTGAAGCTCTCAATTGTATTTTTAATTAGATTTATTTTTATTTATTTGAAAGGCAAAATGACAAAGAAAAAGGGAGAAACAAGGAGAAAGAGAAATTTCTTGTCTACTAGTCCAGTCTTCAAATGCTTCAATGACTGGGAACAGGCCAGGGCAATGCCAGGAGCTCTGAAATTCCATCTGGGTCTCCCATATGGATGGCAACAGGGGCCCAAGCACGTGGACCACCTTCTACTATCCTCCTAGACACATTAGTAGGGAGGTACATCAGAAGCAGAGCAGCAAGGACTCAAGTCAGCACTTCAATATGGGAAGCTGGTATTGCAAGTGGTGGCTCAACACATTGTGCCTGCCTCTCAGTTGTATTTTTTATTTCAGTGATTCAAGTTTTCAGCTCCAAAATGTCCAATTAGTTCTTTTTAATTTCTCTCAGTTGATTTTTTATTTATATCATGCATTGTTTTTCTCATTTCTTTGAATTTTCTATCTGTCTTCTCTGGCATCTCTTTGGGTTTCTTTAGTATCATTATTGTGAATTCGTTTTCAGGCATTTTATGTATTTCCTTCAAATCAGCATCTATTTCTGGAAAACTATTTTGTTCCTTTAGAGTTGTCATGCCTCTTTGCTTATTCATGTTTCCTGTGTCCTTATATTTACATCTATGTGTCTGGTATAACAGTTCCTTCTTCTTTTTGAAGTAGTTTTTATTGGAAAATATTTTATTTAGGTGTTTAGTTGAGTAGTTGCTTTGGCTTCAGTTTTATATAAGCTCAGAGGTGTAATTTTTATTTTAATGGTAGCCAGTGCCATTAGTGTCTATTAGTGTCATAGTAGTCTAATATGCAGCAGTTCATGGAGGTAGTTGTACAACACTGAAGTGGATATAGTCTTTTAAGGGTATGAGTCTTCAGTCCCCAAATAGTTGACTGGCAATCATACTAGGGTTTCATTATTTCAGATAACTACCATTTCTTTGGTATAATTACTTATCAAATCTTATGTATTTTCTATACTTTTCATTAGAAACATTAACATTAATCAGAGATGTTCTATGTTTCCTGGCCAGCATCTTGTCTTATGTGAGTCTGGTTCTGGTTCTGATGATTGCATTGTCTTTTTCTTTTATTCTTTTGCCCCTTAAAATTCTTATGCTTAGAGATGAACATACCTTTTCTTTTTGGGGATTTTAGTCTGGATGTGTGTGTTAATTTAGACAACATTTAGACTGGATTATTATGCCTATGGGCACCCTGAGTTCACCAAATTTTTCTATACGATACCTTAGGCTTGCTTCTGTCCTTGGCTTCAGTTTATCTTCTCAAAACAAATAGCTATTTGTTTTATTGATCTTTGTATTTTTTTCTTAGCTTCCATTTCATTTATTTCTGCCCTGTTCTTTATTATTTTCTTACCTCATACTAATTGTGTTTGGTGTATTCTTGTTTTTCTAAGTCTTGGAGATGAAGCATTATATCATTTATTTGAGCTTTTTTTTTAAATGTAAGCATGTAATGATATAAAATTTCCTTTTAATACTGCTCATTTTGTATTCTATAGGCTTTGATATGTTGTTTTCATTTTCATTTATTTCAAGAAAGTTTTAGAGTTCCCTTTTAATTTCCTTAGTGACTCATTGGTCATTCAGTAGCATATTGTTTAATTCCCATATATCGTAAATGTTTGATTATTTTTCTTGTTGTTTATTTCTAGTTTTATTCCCTTGTGGTCTGAGAAGATATATGATATGAATTCAATCTTTTTAAATTTACTGTGACTTGAAGATAAATAGTATGATTTCAGTTTAAAACTTACTGAGACTTCTTTTGTGGCATTATATATGGTCTATCCTAGAGATTGTTCCATACGCTGATGAGGAATTTTGGTTAGTTGTCAGGTGAAATGTTTTGTAAATGTTAAGTTTATTTGCTCAATAGTATGGTCCATCTTTGATGTATCTTTGTTGATTTTCTGTATGGATAAGCTGTTCATTGATGACAGTGGGGTATTGAAACCACCTACTATTTTTGTGCTGGAGTCGTGTCTCCCTTTAGTCTAATAGTATTTTCTGTATATATCTAGGTGGTCTTGTGTGGGATGCATATATAATTTATGATTGTTATATCTTCTTGCTGAGCTGATCCTTTTATAATATATGATGTGCTAGTGTCTTTTCAGTTTTTAATTTAAAACTTCTTTTTACTGATACAAATATAGCTACTCCTGTTCATTTTATTTTGATTTACATTTGCCTATTACATCTTTTTCTAGCCCTTCACTTTCAGGCTATGTGTAACTTTATTTGGGTCTTCCCTTTGTGCTGTTTCTCAGGGACATTTTTGTCTTTCAGCTCTCAGCTATTTTCCATTATTGTTTTTCCTCAACATTTAGTGGTGATGGGTGGGGTTGAGTGACATTCTCTGATGTTATGATTAAACCTGAATATTAGAAAGGTCTATCTACATGTAATTGTGCCCCTAGCAAATACTCATTCAGATGCCCCAAGTTCAGAGCTTATCCCCTGCTCCTTCTCCTTCAGTTATTATGGGTTTCTTCCAGTATATTCCGGCAACTATCTTGATATGTTTCCCCTTTTATTTCTTAAAGATGGTTTTTGGAAGAATTTCATAGTGGTCTCTGTTCTTATTCCTTAGCCATCATCATGGTCCAGATTTTCTCTAGAGGCTTCTTGATTTTCCTTCTGAGCTTCCTAGAGCCAAAATCTGCAAGAAGGTGCAAACCCTTTATGAATGTGGCCTCTTAGGGCTTTATACGCCCACACTATCTCACACTAATCCCTTAGCATTTGTTAGAAATTTTATAGTATTCTTTTTACCAGCTCATATAGTGTTTCAGAGTGACTTTCCTCAGGTAATCAAAGACTGCTCCTGTTTGTTCCTGCAAGCACGTCTCTCTCTCCAAGCTTTATGTTAGTTGTTGTACTTTAACCTCAGTGCTATACTGGGTTCAAGAAAAGTTATTAATGCAATTTTAAGCTTTTTTTCCCCATTATAATTGTGAAAACAACTCTTTCCTTCTCTCTATATCACTGACTTGAAACTAAAAATCTTACATGTTTTTGAAGCTCTAGTCATGTATATCAAGAAATTTTGAATTATTGAAGATTTCAGCTCATTCTCTTTTCTTTTTTTTTTTTTCAGATTGAACTGTTTCCTTGCCTGAAGTGATAGCTCATATTCAGCTAGTCAAAAAATGTTGTGCTTGCAGTCAGAACTGGAGCATAGGTTAAAGATGTACAGATAGAGACTTTGTCCCTAGAATCATTGAGTTAGGTGCTGTGTGAGCTCTTCATAGTTAGCTGCCTTTTAAATGTTTTACATCTTATTTTTCATTTTAATATAAAATATATGGTGAATAAAAAATGTAGAGAAGGATGTCATGAAAGTTTGGGCAGAATTAGGCTCATCTACCACAGATTCCAAGACAAAAAATGGCATGATGCAGGCTGGTGAAAGAGATCATTTACAGAGCACTGTCAGGATGTTTGAGGAGGTTGGAGAGAGTTGAACCTGCAAAAAGAGTAGGCAACATCATGTCTAGAAGATAAGTCCAAATCCAGGGATTTTTTTTTCCACCTTTCTTTCTTGTTTTGCCAAGATTTTGGGACTTTTTTTTTTTATTTGACAGAGATATACAGTGAGAGAGAGAGAGAGAAAGGTCTTCCTTCCGTTGGTTCACCCCTCAAATGGCCACCACAGCCGGCGCTGCGCCAATCCAAAGCCAGGATCCAGGTGCTTCTTTCTGGTCTCCCATGCGGGTGCAGGGCCCAAGGATGTGGGCCATCCTCCACTGCCTTCCCAGGCCACAGCAGAGAGCTGGACTGGAAGAGGAGCAGCCGGGACTAGAACCTGGTGCCCATATGGGATGCTGGCACCTCAGGCAGAGGATTAGCTAAGTGAGCCACCTCGCTGGCCCCATTGGGACTTCTTTTCATCTAGAAGTGTCAGCAAAATTGTATGCTGCTTCTTCTCTTCTGAGCTTTCTTGGGAGGCCTCAACCATATGCTGGCTAAAATAAGCTGTTACAGGATGGACAGCAGTGCAGATCTATTTCTGCAACTCTTCAGCATTCTCCCTCTGTCAGGAAAATAACTTGTTCATACCAGATACCTAACGTGATGCCATGCTAACATTGCTCCCATATCCTTTCTTCTTGGAGGTGGGGCTGGATTTTGGATCCAAATGTTAGACATTTGAAGTGGTTTTCTGTATTTAGGAAAGAAGGACAATAAATGAATGTTTTAGTGACCCTTGATCTCCTTTTATCAGTTGTTGCTCTGGAAATATGACACCTTATGTTGATATATTTGTTTGGAATATGGACATGAATTTAAAGACATTAAAAATTTGCTTCTATTCTTTTTCTTGTTCCTTGTCTTAGCTGGTCTTCTACATGGTAACCAGGATCCTGTGCTATGCTACAGTTCTTGTAAGTGCTTAAGTAGCTTCTGGGCTGATTGGCAGCTTCTTCGGAGGTGTTGGAGGTAACAGTCCTCACCTGTGCTGTTGAAACTGGATGGCTTACTTTTGTTTATGTTAAAATTACCCTTATTGATTTATTTGGTCATTGAAAGTAAAACCATTGATCAGATCAATGAAAAAAAATTTTCTACTAACTAGAAACACTAAAGGACTGTTACTGGAAAGGAACTTTTCAGTGTTACAAAGAAACACTCAATAAAATGGGTATCAATTGTTTCCAGAATAGTCTACACATTTAATGGCATCAACATGATTTATTGGCATCTGAACAAGCTGACTTAAAATATATATAAAATATTTTTGAATAAAAAATATGAAAATTTATTAGTAGAAAAACCATGAATAAGTCATGTGTATCTTGCTGGATTTCAAAACATATTATAATGCTGCAATAATTAAAACTTTTAGGCACTGAAATGAATATATACAGAGGTCACTGGAGCAAAACAAATATTTGTAAATGGATCAAAACATAACAGACATATAATAAATGTGAGTGTATATCCATGGGGAAAAGGTGGTTTGTTATGAGTTGTTCAAACTATGAAGTAAACAGCTTTAAATGTTGTTAATTCCCTACTTCCTTTCCTATACATTCCAGGTAAATCAAAGATTGAAGTGGAAGAAATTGAAACCATTAAGTTATTACAGAAAAACAGAGATTTAAAGCAATCTCACAGTGAGGAAGGCCTTTTTAAATGTGACATGTAAGTGAGAAGCTAAATAAATTGATAAATTGTTATTAAAATGTGACTGGAAAAAGCATCATATGCCCATTCAAAATACAAATAATGAGCTGTGAAAAAATAATTTGTAAACACATACCGTAGAATAAGAGCTAATGTTTTTTAACATGTAAGGGATTCATCAAATTAATGATAAAATTACCAGCAACCCAATACAACTATCTGAAAGAAATATGAACAGATAGCTTACTGAGAAAGAAGATGCAAATAGTGCTTAAAAAGATTTTTACAAAGCTGAATCTCATTCATAATAATGAAAATACTATCAAACCTATAATGGAATACCATATAGTTTTATACGTCCCGTTGTTGGTGAGAGTGTGGGGAAATAGACACTCTATACATCATTTTTGTATGAGGCTAAGTTGCTATAATTTCTATTATTAGCACTTGGCAATTTGTTATAAATTTAAAATACACATCTTTTGACCTATAATCCTACTTGTAGAAATGTCTTCTGCAAATATATTCACATAAATGTGGCCACATGTACAAGAACATTCACTGTACTATTTATTATAATGACAAAATATTAGAATCAGCCTAAATATTCATTAATAGAGAAGTAGTTAAATAAATGATAGCACATTCACACAAAGGGACATGATGCAGCCATAAACTAACACATTTTGATAGGCTATCACCATTCAGAAACATTATTCACTGAAAAAGGAAGATGCTGAATAGAGGGTACAATATTACATATGCATATGGGCATCCTATATGTCTCTGTATATTATATAAAATCTCCTTGGAAAAATACTTAGGAAACTGTTAAAGTTGTTGCCTCCAGGGAGGGGTTCTCAGTGGCTGAGGGATGGAGGTAGAAGGGTGTATTCATCTACTAGTGCTTCCACAGTAAAATAACATAAACTGGGAGGCTTAAATAGCAGAAATTTATTTACTTGCAGTTCTTGACACATATTCAAAAGCAAGGTATTAGCAGATTGGTTTCTTCTGAGATCTGTTTCCTTGGCTGATGGATGACAACCTTCTCACTGTGTCCTCAGATGTTTTTTTCTGTGCAGAAGCATCTCTGGTATTGCTTTTGCATATCCAGATTCCCTCTTTTTAGAAAGGCGTGAGTTATATTAGATTATGGCCAACCCTTATAGCCTCATTTTAGCTTGCTCACTTCTTAAAGGGCCCTATCTCCTAATATAGTCATACTCTTGGGTCCTGAGGGCTGGAACTTCAACACAGGAATGGGGAACATAATTCAGCCCATGACAAGGAGTGCTTTACTTTTCACTATGCTCCCATTTATCTTTTCTGAACTTTATATCATATGATGTTATACTCTGTGAAAAAATAAGCAACTTCAAAAAGATTCTGTAATTAAAAAAAAACATTTTGATGTAGATGTTAGTTTGAATATTAAAACAAACCTCAATACAGATGAGCATCAGTCTAGGCAAATATATACTTGAAATCATGAAAAAATTATTTATTTTATTAATATAGTTACTGAATGAATTCTTGAAACAGAAATCTTTCAATATGAGTCACTTTCCAGGAATTTACAGTATTTTATTGCATTAAGAGAACTGCACCCACCTGAACATTTTTATTAATTTAGCAGTTTAATACTGCAAAAGTAATATAACAAGATTTCATGAGAACAATTTTCATTATTTGACATTCTATTCTCCTTTGAGTTACATAGGTTATGTATCTGCACACTTACATTTGAATGGAATTTAAAATGGAATGAATGAAATATCCTTAATGCAGCAGGCATAAAAAGGCAGCTGTATATATTACTCACAGATATTGCATAGTTATCATGATAATCTAACTTCTATATACTTCCTCTGAGCTTTCAAAAAATAGCATGCACAGCAATCTTTCTGGGTTAAGTACAGTCTTGCTTCTAGGTAGGGGGAATGTTCAGGTAGTTCTTAAGATTCCATTCTGCCTTGTGGTTACTGTAGTTGCAGTTCTAAAAAGAACACAGCAGCCATATCCCCTGTAAAAATTGATATATAATTTGAAGTTTGGATGTATACCAAACATCCTCATCTACTAACATGAGATTTGCTTTAAAGGTAAAAATGGAACTACAATGTTCCTGAAATAAATGTGCCATCAAAACATGTTCCTCTTATTAATTGCTGACTTTTCATATTAGTTCTTTAAAATCTAGAATGTACACTGTCAAGCAGTATATTTATGTCAAGAAATTAGAGGATGGGTGGGTATTTGGCCTACTAGTTAAAATGCCTGTATTCCATATTGGGTGCCTGGCTTTAATACATGACTCTGGCTCCTGTTTCTAGCTTCCTATTAATGGAGGCACTGGGAGGAAGCAGATGATGGCCCAAGTAATTGGCCCCTGTCACACATGTGAGAGACATGGAGTGAGTCCCTAGTTCCCAGCTTTGACCTTTGCTCAGTCCTGACTATTGCAGGCATTTGGGGAGTAAACACTTGACTGTGAACTCTGTTTCCCTGCCTCTCAGATAAATAATTTTTTAAGTAAAAAATTAGAGGTCTATGTTATTTAGGGCTAGTGTTATGTCAAGCAATGAACTAACCAGCATTTTTCACTGAAAATGTGATTTGTGAGAGAACTAGTCTGCAAATGTTCTTTGATATGATATATTGAGTAGCTTCCCATAGAAACATTCACTTGCATGTAAATCAAAGACTGCTGCTCTTAGGGATGGATTGTCCTCAAAGAGATTTGTCCTCAGAGTGATGATACTATTGTAGAGATCCTTGATAAACACAAACACATGACCTATCTGTCCTCTGACTCCATCACCTCCACCCCACACTTGACAAGTACATTTAAATATACCATTGTAAAGAGCTAGAATAGGTGTTTTAACAATAGACATAAATTTATAATTTATTACATGGAAACACATGCATGTATTCTAGACTTAAAAGGAAAAATCAAGAAAGATCCCAAACTATGATGCTTTCAGTATGCTTACTCCAATTTGCAATGTCTAATGACAGATTCTTTCCTTTTGGGAAAATTGGTTATCTTTCCCATAAGCCTGTGGAATAATATTAAATGTCAAGAATCGAACTGGAAATACAAAGCCATATTTCATTAAAGCTACCACCACAACATTGTTATTTTTAAAAATGATTTATTTTATGGTAGAGGGGGAGTGACAGAGAATTCCCATTCACTGGTTCACTTCCAAATTGCCCACAGTTGCCAGGGCAGGGCCGGGCTGAAACCAGGAGTGAGAATGCAATCTAGGTTTCCCACATGGGTGCCAGGTATGTGGAAGCTAGAATTGGGAACAGAGCCAGGACTTGAACTTAGACACTCTGTTATATGGTATACAAGCATCTCAATGGGCATCTTAACTGCCATGCCAAAATCTTACTGTTGTTGCAGTTATTTTATTACTTTATTGCCATATTTTAATCAGGAATTAACTGTATCTATTTTGCAATATAGTCTATCATGTTATTAGAGATCACATTTCTCTCATTCTATAAGTGAAAATAATTCATAAGGTAAACACTTCAAAATGGTGTGTCTTACCACTGTGAGAGTATAAATGAGATACAAACTAACATGTTCAGATACAATAAATACTCTTGTGGCTATACTATAATTTCTGTCCTCTCAACCGAGTAATAGAAGAGTGATATTTTTTGAGACCACATACGTTCTAAATTAGGTGATGACCATTTGTTCCTACAAAAGTAATATTTTTCCATCTGCTAGCAAACAGCTTATGAATACAAACAGCAGATTTCTCAAATGCTTGCTTGAAAGTTTCAGGCAGTACAATATTTTTGCATCACTTTCCTTAACTACAGAGACTGCTATCTGAAGCAACAAGAAGGGTAAAACTGGAACAACCACCCTAAGAACTCATGTGTGTGTGTGTATGTGTATGAGAGAGAGAGAAAGAGAGAGAGAGAGAGAGAGGTGTGGGGTGCAGTGGGAGGCAGACTGAGAGATTTCTTTTTATCGGTGTCCCTGGCTTGGCTCTTAACTCCTTGGAAGCCATGACTGTTATCTTCATTCATCTCACTGTTTCTCTTGTACAGCTTAGGCATCTATTCTCCAGCCATGTACACATCCTCTGTTGGTCTTATATAGGGGCTTATCCATATCCACTTCGCATATCAACATGCAGTTTGGAGCCTTTTAATTGCCCAAGGAGACCCAGTCCTGGATTAGTCAGTCAGCAAAATGTGATACTTAATCTCATCAAGATTTTCGAAAGCTAGGAAATTTTCAGTTTTTCAAAATTCATCAGAATAATCTCTGCAAAAACAAGAAAGTGTTAGTCTTCCAAGGAGGCCCCCAGACTGTGAGAGTGATTTTAGGAGGCTATGTAAGATTTGCTTTCTCACCAGCTTTATGATTTTTAGCAAATTTTCTCATGCCAACTGGAATAATACAAACGTAAGAGAGGTCGTCAGGTGAGCAGATAATTGGAGTGAACTTTCTGGGTTGCTATAAAATCCTGTACTCTTATGGGCATGATCTCTCTCACCGCTATCACCATCCTGAAATGGACAGTTGACCTCATTTTTGTAAGGAAAGTGAGTTGCATAGAGTTTGTGATATATCTAAAGTCACCATTTTTAAGCGATATCTTAGGAGATCCAAATCAGTAGTGAATTGGTGCCCACATCTCCTTTCATTACAATATAGCTGGTTCTTCAGTGAACACAAAACAGCAGCATAAACAAAGCAAGCAACAATGACAAAACTACTGTAAAGATAATGAAAAGCACTTAGGATATGAACAATTTAACAGAATTATGAAGAAATTTCCCCTTTGAGGAAGTCTGTGCCAAGCATGCTGCTGTCAAAAAGATTATTTGATATTCCATCTAATCCACTGTCTGGGAAAATATGTTTTAGGTTTTCTTCTATTTCAAGGTGACTTACTATTCTTCAAATAATTCTTTCTTCTTGTGTCAAGTTCCTGGCTAGAAGCCACATTCAGCTGCTGCGGTACAGTCAGAGGACTAGCAGATACAACCGGGTTTCTTAACAGCCTGACTATTTTGCCAGTGAGGTTAAATTGTCTCACTCTTAAAGTAGCAATATTCCATCAAACAATCTCTTTTTGCAAAGAAATACTTGGAGTTGAATTGTCGAGAATTTGGCCTTTATGGGTCTCAATGAAATTGATTTTCTTAGGCACAGAGTCATGGCAGGAGTTTAAGGGGGAAAAAAAATCCTTTGAGCTGAGTTAATGTGGGCTTTTATTCCTGAGATATTTTTGTTAGGGAAGATAGTGAACTTTAGCCTTTTCCTCTGCCCTTTATACCATCAGCTGTGTGTGAAGCAGATTTTAATGTTATTCTTACTGAGCGTCCACCTTCAGAGAGCAGCTTTCATCACCAGGTTGGAGGCCTCGTTCAGCATTTTTAGAGCAGTCAGGGGTGAGGCCTTCCTGCTCCCACAGTCCCATTAATAAACAGAGATCTGGCTCTGCTGCCCCCGGCCCCAGCTCCTACTGCACCCACCCATCCCAGCGCAGTAGTAAATCAGCTCTGTATGTTTTCCTAATTTTAGGTTTGGTCTGACTTAATCCATCTAATAGGAAAAACATCTGGTCTAGTTTTACTTTTAATCTGTTCTTTACATCAGGAACCTTATCGCCCTGGGACCAGGTAGTAACAAGAGGTTGGTTCTTGTACCTGGGCATGACTCTGCGTGGTCCAATGCCTAATAGGGTCTGCTTTCCATTTATGCTTTCCAATTCTGCATGGGCCTTAATTTAAAATAAAGCCTTGACATCACAATCAGTTTGTGGTTGTAAATTGCCTGATTAGTGTAAAGTCTGTGTTGTGACACATTTTGGGTCAAGCGGAGCCAGGTATATAATCTGTGGGGTAGTTTAAAGTTATTTTTTCAGTATGAAATTTTCAAAGATGTGGGTATTTAACAGCCTTTATAATATTATTATAAAACATTGTATCTACATTGATTTTTACCTTTATAGACATATTAAGGCATACAAAATATGGAAATAGTTTAGGGGAAACAATAAAATATTGTCATATGGAGTTAGTTTAGTTTCTGTTTGCATTAGGCATGAGATAGCCATTTGAAAGGGCCATAGAGTGACTTGACTTTAGCACTTTTGACCATAGTTAGAAATGCTTTGAATTTTAAAAATCATTGAAATGAAAAGGGATGTGGGTCATTTGGTTTCCCAAATAGCATTTTCTACTTTGTTTTCCTCTTGACATTCATCTCTGGTTGTTTTCTCCTTCCAGCCCACCCCTTCTAAAATGTCCTACCTTTTAGAGCCCTTTCTATCTTATTTTTGAGAGAACTTTTTGTACAGTGCAAAGATGGATTTTCTGACTGAGATGAGATCAAATATGTCTAGCTCTCCACTGAGCTTCCTACTCCTCTGAAATGGTTAGGAAATCACGGACAACATGAGGGAACAGGGGACCACACAGGAATTAACTTCAAATAGCCCCGGGCCTAAAAGCTCTTCCCAAATCTACAGTATGTTAGGGGACTTTAGCTCCCCAAAGTAATGTAGCTGTTTACGCCCTCCTGCCTCTCAGTTCCTTTTAACTGGGGCTCGAGGAGGAGTGCATAAGCAAGCAGGAATTAATTATTGAAATCAATGATTGCGTCTTTCCGATGACAGCAGTCAGTCCTCAGCGAGTTGACATAAAAAATACTTGTCTCAATGGCTGTCTCTGTAAAAAGAGATTGAAATAAATCAAAAAGCAAAGGGACTTTCAACTTGGTTCCTTCCCATCTCTTAGGATTTCTCAAAAACTTTACTAGTTGGGAGTTGAAGAAAAGATTTTAACCCTTTTGTTCCTTGGATGCAGAATGATGTTTTCTACATGGTGAAAAGATTTTTGTCAAAATGTAGCTTCTGACCTGAGTCTTAAAGCTGATTTGAAAATGACTCTCGCCTTGCCTGTGTTGGCATTGTGTGAGACTAAACAAGTATCTCTTGAATGTGGTGTCTGTGTTCCCTGCCACCCTGATCCTTTCCAGGAGTGCCCTCTTCCATTTTCATTTATTTGGTTTGGAAACATTGAAGACTTGGTGGGCAAGGGAGGAAGACAAACATGAAAGTGTACTATTGACAGACATTTCAACATATAAGGATAACATGAGTGAGCATTTGAAGGGAGTATTTCATGGTCTCTCTGGGAACCCTATGAGTAAGTTGGGCCATGTTTCACAGATGATGAGTCAGTTAATCATGAAACTGACCAACTTTGAGAGACATTGATTTCTAAGAATGTTAGTAATTGGTGATTGGTTGTATGTGTTTTAGTACATTTTGGTTGCTATAACAAAATGCCACGAACTGAGTGGCTTATAGACAGCACAAATTTTTTTCTCAAAGTTCTTGGGACTAGAAAGTCAAGATGTTGGCATTAGCAGATTCAGTATCCAATGAGGGCCAGTTCCTCATAGGTGGTGTCTTCTCACTATGTCCTCACTTGGTATAAGGGCTGAATGTCTCTGGAGTTTCTTTTATAAGGGCATTAGTCCCATTCATAAAGATTGTGCCCTCAAGGTTCAACCACCTTACAGAGGCCTTCCTTTCTAATGCAATCACATTGGGTGTTCAGATTTCCATCTGAATTTAGAAAGTGAGGACAAGTATTCAGACCATAACATGATTCTTTAAAAAGAAATAAAGATACAGCCCCAAACCAAAATGTACCATTATTTTCCTGTGGAAATCTACCATTGGAGGGCAGACAAAATCTGAGGTTCCCAAAATACTTGAGGCTCTATAGATGCCCAAAACTAGAGTGTTAATGAGGAAAACATAAGAAAATTCTCTCCCTTTAGGACTATAAAATGTTTCTCTGGAACAAGAGAAGGAGGAGACATGCAGAGAGTAGAGAGTTCAATAAGTTCCCGAGAAAAGGGTCCTACATATTGAAGAGTTGGTCAGGCCCCCAGTGGGGTAATGGCTGAACAATGCATCTATGTGGTATGAGGTGGTGTCCAGATAAGGCCCTATAAGGAGGCCTACTGTTTCAGGGAGCCTGGTGGACAGGAATGAGAGACAGGTCAATCACAGACTGTGACTGCTAGTCATGGCCACATTCTTACTTATAGTATCTTTTCAAAATACCCTGTCATAAGTAAATCTGAGAGACTTACCCAAAACTGAGACAGAGTAAAGGCGGTCCCCAAAATAGTAAAATTAAATTTTATGTTAACTATGCAAAATTAAGGATGGGACTTAAAAGATAATTGAAATGGATTTATAGAAAAATAAGATGATATATATTTCTTTTTTTTTTAAACTTTTATTTAATGCATATAAATTTCCAAAGTACGACTTATGGATTACAATGGCTTCCCCCCCATACCGTCCCTCCCACCCACAACCCTCCCCTTTCCCACTCCCTCTCCCCTTCCATTCACATCAAGATTCATTTTCGATTATCTTAATATACAGAAGATCAGCTTAGTATACATTAAGTATGGATTTCAACAGTTTGCTCCCACACAGAAACATAAAGTGAAAAATAATAGATGACTTTTTTAAATGATGATGAAATCAGAGCAGACCTATTGTCATGCTTAATCCCAGTGAGAGTCAAGTTGGGAATTGATAATTTCTTTTTTTTTTTTACAGAGGATCAGTTTAGTATGCATTAAGTAAGGATTTCAACAGTTTGCACCCCCATAGAAACACAAAGTGAAATATATTGTTTGAGTACTCGTTATAGCATTAAATCTCAATGTACAGCACATTAAGGATAGAGATCCTACATGAGGAGTAAGTGCACAGTGACTCCTGTTGTTGACTTTACCAATTGACACTCCTGTCTATGGCATCAGTAATCTCCCTATGCTCCAGTCATGAGTTTCCAAGGCTATGGAAGCCCTCTGAGTTCTCCGACTCTTATCTTGTTTAGACAAGGTCATAGTCAAAGTGGAGGTTCTCTCCTCCCTTCAGAGAAAGGTACCTCCTTCTTTGATGACCTGTTCTTTCCACTGGGATCTCACTCGCAGAGATCTTTTGCCAGAGTGTCTTGGCTTTCCATGCCTGAAATACTCTCATGAATTTTCAGCCAGATCCGAGTGCCTTTAGGGCTGATTCTGAGGCCAGAGTGCTATTTAGGACATCTGCCATTCTATGAGTCTGCTGAGTATCTCACTTCCCATGTTGGATCACTCTCCCCTTTATTTACTCCCTCAGTTAGCGTTAGCAGGTACTAGACTTGTCTATGTGCTCCCTTTGACTCCCAGTCCCTTCACCATGACCAACTGTGAACTGAAACTGATCACCTGGAACAGTGAGATGGCATTGGTACATGCCACCTCGATGGGATTGAATTGGAATCCCCTGGTATGGTTCCAACTCCACCACTTGGGGCAAGTCAGCCTGAGCATGTCCCAAATTATACATCTCTTCCCTCTCCCATTCCCACCACCATGTTCAACAGGGATCACATTTCAGTTAATTTTCAACACTTAAGAATAACTGTGCATCAATTACAGATCTAAACCAGTCATATTAAGTAGAACAGATAAAAAAACTACTAAGAGGGATAATGTATTTAGTTGTTCATTAACAGTCAGGGCTATGCTGATCAAGCCACCATTTCCCATAGTGTCCACCTCACTCCAACAGGTTCCCCTCTTGGTGTTCAGTCAGTCGTCACCGATCAGGGAGAACATATTTCTTGCACTCTATTTCTGGGCTTTTGTCTACCTGTTGTACATTATGTCCATTATTGCAATCCATTCACATGTAGGTCAAATCTCTGCACCTTTGAAGTGGCCTATGGTTGTACTCTTTTTCCTGTCTATAGGGCACCAGTTTCTTTTGGAACTTACTATTGGTGACCTGTAGCATCTGAGAATTATTATTATGTAATAGGAATTTTGGGAAGTTCATTCCTGGGCAGCACATGAGAATTGACGGGAAATAAATATTATTTTTGGAGGGTTAAGAGGAGTCATGAGTAATTTAATGTTGTCATTCCCTGCCCTCTCTGGTGCCAGTGACAATGATTATGGATGGGTCTCCTTTTATTACCTTAGAACCACTGCAGGAAATTCTGATTTCCCATTCTTGTCTTTAGCTATACAGTTACTGAATAAATATCTTTTTCTTGTACAAATATATCTTTTTTATTTCTTAGATCTTAAATAATTATTCACAGGTATAATCAAATTAATAAATTGAATAAATATTTAGTAACTTCTATCCACACTGCTGCTTAAAGCCTTGCCCTAAAAATGATAGACACAATAATACAAAATAATGATGGAAGATGAGGGTCTTGTATTGACTGAATGTGGGAACTACTCTCAACAAAACCACTGCTGGAACATTGGTGTTAGGAAGTGGCAAAAAGTCAGGAATTAAAGAGAACTCGTAGCAACTTAAACTGATTTGTGAATTTATTTGATTAGTTGCCATAGTTTAATTTTATTAGACCAACATTTTTCCAAACTGCCTACTAAAGCAACAGAGGTAAAGCATATTAGTACAGTGGATGTAAGCTGCTGCTTGGGATCCCCATATCCAAGACATGAATTTGGCAATGTGTTGTTCATTAAATGAATGCTTCCATGAGAGGCAGGGAAGAAGCTGGATACAGTAGGAAAAAGATCTAAGCTGGTATGTGGGTGTCAGCCTAATCCCACAGGGAATTCTCTAGCACAAATTATAGTACTGATAGAAACTCTTATAAAGAGATAATGAAGTGATCTGTTGTATTGTCATATGAGCCAGTCACTGGCTATAAGCTGCTTGCCAGTACACCTTTTTTGACTATGTGTATGTGAGAGTGTCAGGGTATTTGAGTGTGCAAGATTGACTCAGTAACGTGAGTCTCTTTAGGTCAAGGATAATCTTTCAGCATTCACAAAAACTTATACAAACTCCACAAAGGAGATCTGGTAAGGACACCAATTGCATTCACTTTATTTAGAATTTTCCATTTTTAAACATCTTTAATATTTAAAAATACTAAATTTAAAATGCTTAATTTGACATTGAACTAACATTTAATATATTTAGTAATTTTAAAATTTCATAGATTCAATATACTAAGTATGCATTCCATATTCTGATACTTTATTATAATTAACTCATTTAGTTGTTCAATAGAAAATTTTTCATAGATGTTTGATTTTTGGAGTGTTATTAAACAATATACATATTAATAGCTCCGAATGCTAAGTTATCTTAACAAGGGTTGTTGGAAGTATTTTACATGTTTATATTTTAGGGATCCTTCTCTATCCATATTCACCCAGAAAATATAAATAGGAAATGTGCTTTCAGGAAAGGAAATGATTTTATCTTATTTTACCCAAACTTTGCCAGATAGTAGAGTAATATTTCTAAACAAACATCTCACTTGAGAGATGGACCAAGGACCTCAATAGACATTTTACAAAAGATGAAATCCAAATGGCCAACAGACACATGAAAAAATGTTCAAGATCACTAGCAATCAGGGATGTAAATCAAAACCACAATGAGCTTTCACCTCACCCCAGTTAGAATGGCTCACATTCAGAAATCTACCAACAATAGATGCTGGAGAGGATGTGGGGAAAAAGGGACACTAACTCACTGTTGGTGGGAATGCAAATTGGTTAAGCCACTATGGAAGTCAGTCTGGAGATTCTTCAGAAACCTGAATATAACCCTACCATTCAACCCAGCCATCCCACTACTTGGAATTTACCCAAAGGAAATGAAATTGGCAAACAAACAAGCAGTCTGCACATTAATGTTTATTGCAGCTCAATTCACCATAGCTAAGACCTGGAACCAACCCAAATTCCCATAAACAGTAGACTGGATAAAGAAATTATGGGACATGTACTCTATAGAATACTATACAGCAGTCAAAAACAACGAAACCCAGTCATTTGCAACAAGATGGAGGAATTTGGAAAACATCATGCTGAGTGAATTAAGCCAGTACCAAAGGGACAAATATCGTATGTTCTCCCTGATCAGCGACAACTAACTGAGCACCAAAGGGGAAACTTGTTGAAATGAAATGGACACTATGAGAAACAGTGACTTGATCAGCTCTTGTCCTGACGGTTGATGTACAATGTAATACTTTATCCATTTTAGTATTTTTTTTGTTCTAGTACCATTGGTTGAAATCTGTAATTAACACACAATTATTCTTAGGTGTTTAAATTTTAACTGAAAAGTGATCCCTGTTAGGAATTTAGAAAACATTATGCTGAGTGAAATAAGCCAATCCCAAAGGGACAATACCACTTGTTCTCCTTGATAGGTGACAGCTAACTGAGCACCAAAAAGGAAACCTGTTAAAGTGAAATGAACACTATGAGAAATGGTGACTTGATCAACCCTCACCCTGACTGTTGATGAACAACTTGATATGTTATCCCTCTTAGTATTTTTTTTGTTTGTTCTACTTAATACTTTTGGTTGAATACTGTAATCAATACACAATTCTTCTTAAGTGCTGAAACTTACCTGAAAAGTGATCCCTGTTAAATATAAGAGTGGGAATAAGAGAGGGAAGAGCTGTGCAATTCGGGACATGCTCAAGCTGACTTACCTCAAACGGTAGAGTTAGAAACATACCAGGGGATTCGAATTCAATCCCATCAAGGTGGCATGTACCAATGCCATCTCACTAGTCCCAGTGATCAATTTCTGTTCACAATTGATCATAATGATAGGACTAAGAACCAAAGGGATCATATAAACAAGAATAGTGTCTGCAAATACTAGCTGATAGAAGAAAAAAGGGAGAGAATGATCCAACATGGGAAGTGAGATACACAGCAGACCCATAGAATGGCAGATGTCCTAAATAGCACTCTGGGCTCAGAATCAGCCGTTAAGGCATGCGGATCCGGCTGAAAAGCCCATGAGAGTATTTCAGGCATGGAAAGTCAAGACACTCTGGGGAAAAACAAACAAACAAACAAACAAACACCTAAAGCGAGTGAGATCCCAGTGAAAAGAATGGGTCATCAAAGAAGGAGGTACCTTTCTCTGAAGGGAGGAGAGAACTTCCACTTTGACCATGGCCTTGTCTAAAAATTATCAGAGTCAGTGAACTTAGGGGGCTTCCATAGCCTTGGCAGCTCATGACAGGAGCCTAGGGTGATTACTGATGCCATAAACTAGAGTGTCAAATGGTTAAGTCAACAACAGGAGTCACTGTGCACTTACTCCTCATGTAGGATCTCTGTCCTTAGTGTGCTGTACATTGAGATTTAATGCTATAACTAGTACTCAAACAGTATTTTTCACTTTATGTTTCTGTGTGGGAGAAAACTGTTGAAATCTTTACTTAATGTATGCTAAACTGATCTTCTGTATATAAAGAGAATCGAAAATGAATCTTGATGTGAATGGAAGGGGAGAGGGAGTGGGAAAGGGGAGGGTTGCAGGTGGGAGGGACGTTATGGGGGGGAAGCCATTGTAATCCATAAGTCGTACTTTGGAAATTTATATTCATTAAATAAAAGTTTAAAAAAAAATAAGGTGGTACAGCGAATATTCAGGAGAAAGTAGAATTGCCATTTGGAAAAGAACATAGCAGAGACAGTATTATAAGTGTGTTACTTGGAACTACCTCTTCTCACTTGGAGGTTATTTTAACTTATTTATATCTATTTATATTTTATATTTAATTTATATTTATATTTATATCTATTTATATTTATGAAATAAGTTAAAATAAGTTACCAGACTTTTAAATGGCTCAGAGTTTCAGATGTCTTATGAAGCTCATTACTAAGCACTAACCAATAGGCATTGAAAATATACAAATTGGTTAAGTGAAGAATTGTTTATTTCCTTTATTTCTTATAAGAAAAAGCAAGAAAATGGAATTCATTCTATCAGTTAGCATTAAGAAAGAGGGGAGGAGAAGTCCTGATTATGAGATCATAAGTTATCATCAGTTTCTGAATTTGTTCTGTACTCTTACCTTAATGGACAATTTGGATTTATGCAGGAAGGTACAAAGCTCTTAAAGGTTGAAATTTTTAATTTTCTCCTTCCAGCAATAACCAGGTATAATCAGATGTTTCAGTATATCAGATACTGTTGTTAAAGATTCAAACCTATTGTCAGTTTGCAGAAGCATTTATTCCACATTATGAGGGTTAATGCTTCCTTACTGGCTGACTAGAAACTATTTGAAGAATTTGAAACTTGTTGCTTTTATATTGGTAATCTACATATGTCTTCAGAGTGTGGGAGCTTCATAAACAACATATTTTGATCTGAGCAGATTTAGTGCATCTCTAGAGGTTAGGAAGTTCGTTATTACAAAGTCTACCTAACATCCATTTGGTGTGATTCCATTAGGTATATTAAAATACAGTGCGAGATGTCTGGATGAAAAGTTTATTTTGTGAGCAGCTATGTATTTACATCTCTTCCAGATTATGAAAAGTCTAGTTCTACAGCAGTGGCCACATTCAAGTGATATATTTTTGTAATATTGACTAGTACTATGTGGGAACTACTGACAGCTTTTACTAGTTCCTAAAATAAATGTCTTCTAGAAGCATTCAGTAGGTGTAATCTTATCCATTTTTATATTCCAGAGAGGGACTAGCGTTATTGTCTGTTTTGGGTAGAAAGGAAATATGGAAGCAGACTTGAAGGATACATGATATTCTTACATGTTTTTGATTCATGCTTCACCCATGTGGTCACTCTGTTCTAGCAAAAATAATTCTGTTCTTCCAGAAAAAAACTACTTTAGGCTAACTGGAAAGCAAATGGAATCCCTGAAAGCAAAGGGCTTAAAGAGGAAATTATGAAATATATTAAATTTTTCTCAAATGAAATATGACTCCTAGGATGACAATCAATTTTTAGTTGAGAGGTAGTGAATGGAGGTTAAATCATGAATTCACACTTTCCCTCGTGATCATCAAATCAGCACTCTTAAATTATCTTCTTTAAAGGCTCAATGTCACTTGTTGTTTTATGCTTCTCCCATGTCCCTGGTGCCAGCATATTAATGGTCCTTGCCATTTGTAGAGTAGCAAGCTGCCAGATCAATAAGCGTGCTTAGCTGCTGGCCATTAAAATTGATCTGTACTATCCTTCCTACTGACGTCATATCCAGCTGTAAATATCATCAAGTAAGCTGTCAACTCATTTTCATTACGAGTGTTTTTCATCTCAAAAGATGAACTTCAGTTGGACAGCACGTTAGGATTTTTCTTCATTATTTCTGACATTTCCCCAATAGCATCAGGAGCATCTTTAAAGGAAAATCAGGTTTGGCCAGTAACTTTTAAAATGGAGAGGAGCTAACACCAGCAACAACAAACAAAAAAGACAACAATAGAGAAACTTCTTTGCAAGCTTAAATGTCAGCAATTAATATGGAAAGCTAAAATAACAAGATTTGGATGTTCTCTTTTATGAATAAACCAGACCCAAGAGAACTTTATAAGCATCTGTGTTTGTGTAAAGAAACTTCTAGTGTTAACACTCTTGCAAAGCCACATTTCCAAAAGGATTTACCATTGGGTCTTCAAAGGAACCCTTATTTATGTGATTGCTGAATAAATATTCTCCCTGAGAAAAGTTCTGGTATTGACTACAAGTCATCTTGGGCATTAGCACCATTTGGTGATGAGAATACCTACTTGGTTGTCCATTCAGGTGAAAATCCTGGAGAGGTCACATTTAAAAAATATAATGTTACACTTATCCCAGTGGTTTGGTTTCTAAAGACTATTCCTCCATTCTCATCCAAAGGAATGACATGGCACACAGTTCCCTAGGCCTTTGTCTGCTATCCAAAACCCAATCAAAACCTAGAAAAGAAATAATACTTACTGCAGATGATCTAAGGCCAATTCATCCATATTTGTGTGTGCACATGTATGTGTGTGTATACATATTTAATTTATAAATGAACAAACAAGCTTAAAATATATTGAGGGTGATGAGACAAAATTGGGGTGCATTTTTTGATTGTCACACAGTATGGATGATTATGATATATTTGGATTGTGTTAGTTCTGCCACAGAATTACCATTATTCAATTATTTTTATACAAGTATTTGTCTTTTTTAAAAAGATTTTATTTATTTGAAAGACAGTTACAGGGAGAGGTAGGAACAGAGAGAGAGTTCTTCTATCTGCTGGTTCACTCCCTTGATGGCTGCAACTGTTGGAGCCGAGTTGATCCAAAGCCAGAAGCTTCTTCTGGGTCTCCCATATGGGTGCAGGGGCCCAAGCACTTGGGACATTTGCTGTTGCTTTCCCAGGCTCATTAGCAGGGAGCTGGATTGGAAGTGGAGCAGCTGGGACTTGAATAGGTGCTTTTATATGATACTGGTGCTGCAGGCCGGGGCTTTAACCTACTAGTATTTGTTTTTATTGAAAGGTATTAAAATATTTTTATGAAATTCATGATTCATTTTGTTGCCAAAATACTGAGGTTAATTTTATATCAATCTATGTTTCCTGTGAAGCCTCTACTTTTGATTTTTGTAAAAAAATTATTTAAGGGGCAAAGAGGGAGTGAAAGAGAAAAGGAGGAAAGGAGGGAGAGAGGAAGGGAGAAAGAGAGGGAGAGAGAAGGAAAAGAAAGAGAGAGGGAGAGGAAGAAAGGGAAAGAGATAAATAGACTGAGATCCTACTTATTCCCCAAATGCCCACACGGTTAGGACTGGGCCAGGCCAAAGCCTGGAACTGGAAACTGAATTAAGGTCTCCTATGTACTTGGCAGGGATGCAACTACTTGAGCTATCACCTGCTACCTCCCAGGGTGTGCATTAGCAGGAAGCTGAAATTAGGAGTGGAGCTAGGACTGGAACCCAGGCACTCTGACATGGGATGCAGGCATTCTAAGAAGCATCTTAACTGCTAGACCAAATTTCTACCCCAAGAAAACTTTGCTTTTTATGAGGAAGTAGAATATTCTTCTATACTGATAATGACAATTGTTTACTGATTCTATTTCCCTTTTAGTCTTTGCTGCCAGGAAACTCCAAATTATAAGACAAAGATCTTCAATCCACTGGTTTACTCCTCAAATGACCACAATGGCTGGGGCTGGAGTAGGCCAAATGGTGCAGGGGCACAAGCTCTTGGGAAAGCATGGAAGATTGCCCAGGTGCATTAGTGGGGGACTGGATCGGAAGTGGAGCAGCTGGGACTCAGACCAGTGCCCATATGGGATACCAGCCTCACAGACAGTGGCTTAATCTTCTGTACCACAATGCAGGCCCCAGGACATTTTCTTAACTTGCTTTTCAAAAACCTACCCTTTCTTATGTTTCTTCTCACTTCAATAGTCAACCTTTTCTCCTCTTTTAAGGAACAGAATTTTGGTGTGCCCAGTGCTTATTTATTGATCCTCTTCACTCTCTGCCAACTCATTGCTTTATATCTTCTAGTATCATGGAATTAAGATTGATTTTTTTTATACCTAGAAGCTCAAATTTCTATATTAAACCCAGAGCTTTTTCTTAATCTCCAGATTCATGAATTTAACTCCCTACTTTGTATTTCTATTTGGACTCTGATTAGGCTTCTCAAACTACATATCCAAATCTAGATGTCCTGTCTTTTCCCCTGAATTTGCTCTATCCCAGTTTTCTCCACCTCAATTGAAGGCAACATCATCTTCCCAAGTGCTTAGGCTAAAAACCTTGGTGTCATCCTTTCCATCTCTCTCTCTCTCTCTCTCTCTCTCTCTCTCTCTCCTCTCTCCTCTCTCCTCTCTCCTCTCTCTCTTCCTCTCCCTCCCTCCCTCCCTCCCCCTCAGTCTCTCATATCCAAAATCCTTTTGGCACTGCTGTTCAAACGAATCTAGAATTGGGTCAATGAACCAATTCTTATTGCTTCTATTGCTAGCCTGGTTACAGCCTCCATCATGTCTCTTCTCGGCTATCAAAATAACCTCTTCACTGGTCTCTTTGCTTCTAGCCTTATCCCTTATGATCAGTAGAGCAGCTAATACTAATCCTTTTGAAACATAAATTACATTGCATAAATTCTCTATTCAAAAAAACCTGCTTCTCTTATTTTGTTCAGGGAGAGAAATAAGTCTGGATAGTGGCCAATAAGGCTCTACAAATCCTGCACCTTCATTTCCTATCTGTCATCTTTTACTATTACCTTGTTGCTGCTCCTTGATTATGTGAGCAGGTGTCCATTTTAGGACTTCTTTGGCTGACTGTTCCAGAACAGAATACCAACATTCTAAATACGAAGTCTTAGTGAGGCCTACTCTGATTGCCCTATATAAAATTGTAGCCATTCTCCTAGTCAAACATAGTTGATCATATTTACTTTGTAAAAATATATATATATATTTATTTAAAGATTTGTTTTATTTGAAAGACAGAGTCAGAGAAAGAGGTCTTCCATCTGCTGGTTCACCCCCCAGTAGCTTCTTCTGGGTCTCCCACATGGGTGCAGGGGCTCAAGGACTTGGGCCATCTTCTACTGCTATCCCATGCCATAGCAGAGAGGACTATGGCTCAGAAGAAGAGCAGCGGGGACTAGAACCGGCACCCATATGGGATGCCGAAGCTTCGGAACAGGGCTTTAACTTGCTGCGCCACAACACCGGCCCCTGTAAATATGTTTATGTATTTGAGGCAAAGATAGAAAAAGAGATAGCCAGAAAGTGAACTCCCATTTACTGATTCACTCCCCAAATGCCTGCAATGGCTGGAACCAGGCTAAGCTATCAAAAGGATTTGGAAATGCAATGTAGTTCTGACACATGTGTGGCAGGAACACAATCACTTGAGCCATCATCACTGTCTTCCAGGCTCTGCACTAAAGGAAGCTGGAGTCAGGAGCCAGATATGGCTGCTGAACTCAGTCACTCAGATATGGGACACAGATATCTTTATTCTATCTTAACCACTAGTCTAAATATCAGCCCCTACATTTTCTTTTCCTTTTTCTTTTCCATAGAGGTTATTTCTAAAAGAATGTGTTTCTTCTGTTTTAATTTTCTATGTCAACCTACTAGAATCCAAATTCCACAAGGGCAGAGATATTTGTATGTCACCTATCAATATAGCCCAAGCTTCCAGAATAGTGAATAAACCATAGTATGTACACAATAAATAAAGTGAGAAACTTAATCCACATGCAATAATTTACAGTGCTTTTTTCTATTACAATAGATTCACTGTCAACTATCATAGGACAAATTTCAAGTGACTTTTTGTAATTATTGGCAATTACTGTAGTCAGGTCCATATCATACCCTGTATAAATTAGGTTAAGTCAGAGAAGTCTATGCTATAAGGCAGCATGTTTTATTTTACCAATAGTCTTTGAAACTATTAAGTGCAGGCATTTCCTCCTCTTCTTACCACTTGATATTCTGCAATTCTGTTCATTCAATTATCTTAATAAATGTAGCACTATTTATTAACATAGTTTTTGCATATATTAGCAGAGACGGCAGCCAGTTTCCAGGTGAGCTAGAAGTAAAAGCAAACAGGATTTCTCTTCTTGGTGTTCATTACCAATGCCTTGCCCCTGGAAAGCAACTGTCTATGCCTAAGAACTATCTAGAACATATTTGTTCTATATTAGAGTCTCATACATGTGACTTTAATTTTCACTATGCAATGTTTAATACCAATCATACTAATAGGTGATAATTGACACTTTATTCTTTGGTCGTCAGGAAGCCCCTGATTACTTTGTGTTTTTCATGAAAGTACAGAAATATTAAACAACTTTCAATAAAAACACCAAAATATTTTCATTTTAATATATTCTTATCAGTTTTAATCCACATATATTTTTCTGTTTATAGAGTTTATGTACTCTTAATGTTGTCTCTCCAAACATAACCTTCACATGTTAGCCAACCACCTATTTTGCTTAATTGCCGAAGCATTGAATTTCATAACAATGGAATCCTGTAACTAAAAGGAAAGTCATAAAAAATGTAGAGTACAACTTTCTCTTTATAATAGACTTTTTCTTCCATTTATTGTATTAATTTCTTTTCAAGCATATGAGAGTTTCCTCTTTAAGCATGAACAGAAAATCGATTAAATTTATGATGAGTGTTAAGTAGCTTAGACTACAAATATTTTTTAAGTCTACAACGTAAGTTGGCAAAATCTTAATATTCTCCTGAATTTGATATCTCATTAAAAAGAAATGCTTGAATTTAATTTACTGCCTTTATTGTTACTACTCTTTCAAAAACAACAGGTACTCTCTTTTAATGAGTTGCTTAATTTTCTCCAGTCTTGATTAACAATTTAGATTGCCTTGGGTTTTCAATCTGTTTTGTGAGTTTAATCCCCCTTCCCGAGTTCTGTATTCATTTTCCTAGGTTGATTTGATTCATTTTCAATTAATTAATTTACAATTAATTAATTAATCCCCCCTTGACAACTGGCTTAGTGGCATCACAACTCATATTAATGGTGTAGTGCCCGCTCTAATTAAAATCAATATGTAGTTCTTAATGACATACTCTTATCTATTAGAAATAGTGCAACACTAGATGGTATACATTTTTTAATACCAAGATCCATATGGTTTAATACCATTTATTAATACATTTGCAATAGAATACTCATTTTATCTTAAAATATAACTAGGATCATTTACATGCCAATCACTGTTCATTCTACTAATCAACACATTGACTAGAAATTAAAATAGCATTGCCCTTGTCAATCACATAGGAAATTCTCTCAATCCATGTTATCCATTTTAGATTGCAGGGATATGTAATGCATTCATTCAAATGCCATCTAATTTGCTATAATTTACCACGCTATAAGTTCTGAATTTGTTACAATTATTGGTAAATATGTAGGGTTAGGCCTTCATGCTAACAGACTTTTTAGTACCATTTGTGAATCTGACACTGACCTGAAATAATGCATTAGGGGAAGACAACATTTCTTCTGTATCCATCTCTGCTGGAGCCACACTGATAAAATTTTATAGTGGGCTGGTACAAGGATTAAGCTATAGTCTCCTTCCAATTAAAGAATTGTCTGTTTATTATACTATGTTATGGCAGAGAAATCAGAGGAAGCTCATCTGATATTAGTTGAAAGTTGGCATACAATTTTATACAATGTTGGTTTTGTCCACCTAATGGCATGTAATTTATAAAAGCTCTTTAAGATCATATGCATGAACCTGAAGCTATGCCTTCTTGAGAAAACTGAAATTTTAATTTCATAAATATGTTACTTCCTGTTTGCTTCTCTGACCTGTAGTTTTGGTCAGCCCTACCTATAATTTTTTTTTCTCTTTGACTATGTATCATCTAATAAATATCTAGATACTATTCAAATTTATGTAAAAAGCAATTAATATTAAATCATTGCTTGCACTATGTAAAGCTCTAGGCTCTATGCTTAAAAGTTCATAAAATCAGAAGAAATCCCCGCTTTCAAGGAGCCAACACTTCTTTTCTTCTCAGTTTTTATTTCTGCCTTCAGAGTAGCCAGAATTGTGACCTTTTCTTAAAATTCATTCCACTTGTCTTGCTTTTATTTCAATTGGATACTTTTATTTAGGCTTCTTTTTCCTGATTTTTCATAGGACCTCTGTGTTAACTCATTCTGCAATAATCTACTCCCAAATTTTGAAGACTTAAAAAAATTTTTAAAGTTGTTTATTCTCTTTAATGAACTATCGAGGTACAAAATCCCTGCCTCATGAATAGACTAGTTAAATAATATCTTACATGGAATAAGGAAAGCTTACCCCAGTGCAAAAGCAAAACAAACAGACACTAATTCTGTAATGCATTTGTGAGATGCAATTTAAATTATTTATCCCTTGAGAATCACTGGTTAGACAGTACAGAGAAAAGCACCTTCCAAGGGAATAACCTAACAAAGGCATTTCTCCTTATCAATGCCAATATTAATCTTTGTTGAAGCCTACATGGAGGGTAATTCTCCTAGTAAATCTGGCAACCAGGGTAGTTTGTACATTCAATGACATGTACTAAAATAGCAAATCAACTTTTTAGCTTTAGAAGACTCTTGGGCTTTCTTTTTTTAATCAGACTATTGATTGTCTTGCCCAATTGCTGTTACCACCAAACACAAACACACAACTGGCATACAGCATTCATTATCAAAACCAGCCACTGACATTGACTTTTCACTTATGCACACTGAAACATTCTGGGGCCCACCTTGAGGTGCTAAGAATTATCATTTAGATCACTAATCTGATGCTGTCTTATATTATAAAATATACATAAGCCAATGTGACTATTCTCTATGTTGGTTTTACCTAGTCCTGTAGATGATATTTTTTTAAAGATTTTATTTATTTGAAAGTTGGAATTACAGAGAAGGCAAAGCAGAGGCAGAGAGAAAGAGAGAGAGAGAGAGAAAGAGGGAGAGAGAAAGAGAAAGTCTTCCATCTGCTGGTTCACTCCCCCAAATGGCTGCAATGGTCAGGGCTGCACTAGGCCAAAGGTAGGATCGAGGAGCTGCATCTGGGTCTCCCACGTGGGTGCAGGGGCCTATGGATTTGGACTATCTTTCACTGCGTTTCCTGGCACATTAGCAGGGAGCTGGATCAGAAATGGAGCAGTCGGGACTCAAACCAGCATTCGTATGGGATGCTGTCACTTGAGGCAGTGGCTTTACCTGCCACACCACAGCACTGACTCCAGTGATAATGTTTTACACTTTAAATATTTAAAATAGATGAACAGAGAAAATGACTCAAGAAATATAACACTGTGTATAATAATTCAGTTTTCAATGAGGTGCACTCCCATGCTGTTTCAGTTCTTATTTCCAAGAGTGACTATTGTCTTTGTTTTCTTGTATGTCCTTCTGTATTCAATACTAGAGTTCATAGATCTGTATCTATCTAGGGTTCTTGTAGAACCAGAAAAGATGACAGAATATATGCAAATTTTTAAATTAATTTTGCACACCAAGAAGTTTCTGTTGAATAATTCCAGTTCATATAGATACTAAGCCCCTGCCCCTCAAGGAGGTAGAACATAACTTCCTCCTATATATAGGAGCTTTATTCTATACAGTTCATAAAAGATATCTTGTTTGCAACTGAGCACAATATATAGTTTTTTTTTTTTTTTTGACAGGCAGAGTGGACAGTCAGAGAGAAAGGTCTTCCTTTTTCTGTTGGTTCACCCCCCCCCCCCAATGGCCGCTGCAGCCTGCACGCTGCGGCCGGCGCACTGCGCTGATCCGAAGCTGATCCAGGTGCTTCTCCTGGTCTCCCATGCAGATGCAGGGCCAAAGGACTTGGGCCATGCTCCACCACCTTCCCAGGCCACAGCAGAGAGCTGGACTGGAAGAGGAGCAACCAGGACAGAATCCGGCGCACCACTGGGACTAGAACCCAGTGTACTGGTATACCGGTGCCGCAGAAAGAGGATTAGCCTATGGAGCCACGGTGCCAGCCAATATATAGTTTTTTTTTTTTTTTTTTGACAGGCAGAGTGGACAGTGAGAGAGAGAGACAGAGAGAAAGGTCTTCCTTTGCCGTTGGTTCACCCTCCAATGGCCGCCACGGCCAGCGCACTGCGGCCGGTGCACTGCGCTGATCCGATGGCAGGAGCCAGGAGCTAGGTGCTTTTCCTGGTCTCCCATGGGGTGCAGGGCCCAAGCACCTGGGCCATCCTCCACTGCACTCCCTGGCCACAGCAGAGAGCTGGCCTGGAAGAGGGGCAACAGGGACAGAATCCGGCGCCCCAACCGGGACTAGAACCCGGTGTGCCGGCGCCGCTAGGCGGAGGATTAGCCTAGTGAGCCGCGGCGCCGGCCTAGCCAATATATAGTTTTATAATACTTGAATTATTCACTCTGTCCATCTTTTTTAAAGGTTTTTAAAAATATAAAACATGACTTTATGGGACTAGGGAAAAACAATGAAGACTAGAGAGTAATGTTTACATTGGCTCATGAATATTGCTTTTATAATACAATATATTAACTATACAGTAGAGAGAGTTGGGAATTACTACATCAGCCAGTTGATCAAGGATGAGTACCATCATGTTGATAAGTCATCAGTCATCAGTGCTTTGATTGATATGTGTAGCGTATACACTTGATCTCATAGGATGAAAACAGCAAATTTTCTCTGAGGTCTTCCTTCCAAAATCTCTCCAAACCCTGTCCAGCTATGAGAAAAACATCAGACAATCAAAATTAAAATTGAAGGGCATTGTACAAATTGTATTCTTCAAAATTGTCAAGGTCACCGAAAATAAGAGAAGTCTGAGAAACTGTCATAATCTAGAGGAGCCAAGTGAGTCCTTATAAATAATGTAAGATGCTGTCCTGAATGGAATTTGAGCAGTGAAAAGGATATTCAATAAAAATTAAGGAATTACAAATAAAGAATGGGCTTTAGTTTGTAATACTGCATTACTGTGTTTACATTATTGTTTAGTATTATAACCTACTAACTATAACAATTTACATTTAAGAAAATTATTTTACATTAAGAAATAATAATTTTAAATAATATATGAAAACCTTGGGAGTACTCTGCAGACTTATTCTCTTAATCATCTTCAACTTTTTATATTTAACTAAAGAAATGTGAATAGGGTAACTGCTTCATCTACAACAAAATTATTAGGAAATAAAAAATTTGAGTGATTTCCACAGTGGAGGGTATCCTATATTCAGGTTACTCCTGGTTATATACTGTTTAACACTTATTACTGATGAAGTAAATTTCATGCAGTCCTCCTATGGTGAACATAACTCAGATTTTAAGCCTGGATAACAGGTTAGAATCACAAAAGAACAAAATAATACACATATTTGGGAAAGGTTGTATGGATTTACACATAGCTACAGAAGTGACTGTGTATCACAATGCTTAGTTATTTGACCTCAAGTCACAAATACAAAAGTTTATAATATGGCTTCAACTTAGGGATGTGCAGCATTAGACAAACATCAACTAACAAATACCACCTAACAGGTGGGATTGAGGGGTTAGGGAGATTCTGAACAGGCTGATCAGAAAGGCAGAAAGGTGGCTGCCCAGGAAACTTGCTAAAGTAGGAGGATGCATAATGAAGTGGGCAGAAAATGGTGTCTAGAGAGATAAAAAGGATCAGGGTTGTGGAGGTTCACCAAGAAATAATTTGAAAACTCTGAGTAGACGAGGCCATAGGACCAATGGGAATGTCATTTTAATACCATTTGTCGTATGTACCTATTATCACATTTTTGTGCCCTTATAAATGCTGCTACCTCTCCCTGGAAAAGCTTTCTTTTCCCTTTTTCATTTACTCATTTCCCTTCTTTATAATTCAGTTCTGATATTATCTTTTTGAGGAAAGATCGCTAATTCTGAGAGTTTAATTAGATGTCCCTTTCCCACAGTATGCCTCCATGACCCTCTAAATTTTCAGTCTACTGGAGAGACAGATCTGTTGACCTGAACTGTATCTGTTTATCTGTTCTTCCTGTACTAGTTCTTTTTTTTAATTCCTTCCTATTATGGACACTGCTCTTATGTGTTCAAATCTCTGTATGTCCCATGCCTCGTACAAAGTGCAATCACAATAAACATTCTCCAGTGCTTGTGGAATAGACTGACCAGAAAAACAAGACAGAATACCCATCTTGAAGCCACTCAAGTATTTGACAGGTTGTCAGAGAAGGGCCTAGACTCCAATATTCTGTGATTCAGTGCAGACACCGAAAGTCATGAGATAATTCTTGATTGAATCTTTGCATTATTTAGATCCTAACATTTGACCTATACACAATCTGTAACCCATGTCCAAAAGCAGATATTAGGGAATTGAAAGGGAGCTAGTAACACAAAGAGACAAATTATAGAGAAGTAAGACCAGAAAAGGGAATAAGGAATTGGTGTATTGTTTCTGCAGAGTTCTAAAAGACAAGGCAGTTTAATAAAAATGTTCAAGTCTAGGCAAGACATTTCTGTCAGCACTAAAAACAGAAAATTAACTCAAACTTGACTACATGAAAAGTTACCCATCAGTTACAACTGTTTATCTTTAAGATACACTTAGGGGAGTGGTCATAAAACTATATTCAGGGGAGATTTTTGTCTGATGGAATTATTCCATGCTCAACCTTGTATGAAGCTGTTAGGGAACTACGTGAGTGCTTCAAACGCTTTGCCCTGTCTTAAGATTCGACGACTCCAATGGTAAGAGTACATTTCTTCTCGTAACATTCATCCTGGAGATATGTGATTCTCAAAGTAAACTTTAAGATAAAACATTACAGTTTGGATCTTCCCAAATGATCTCTAAGATGTTCTACACGCTTGAGCCTCTGATAGTCATGAATCACTGCTAATCTCTTAGAAACATATTTCTCCAGATAACATCAGTTTCTCTCAGAATAGAGAGGAGAGGACTGCATTTCTTTTATCTTCTGCTGAAAATAAATGTAGACATTTACTTGAGAGAGGAGAAGTTAAGATCACTTGGGGTGTTGGTATCTAGTTCATAAACAAGCAGTTCTTTGTGTATAAACCAAGCCAACCCAAAGCAGCATCTGGCTTGTTCCTTGTGGTAATTGTGTGTTCAGACAAAACTTCCCTTCTGTTTTTCCTTTATTCACATTTGCCAGTCACCATGAAACCAAACAAAATGTATCTCTTTATCAGCCTGGTAACTTATTCTTTGATGATAGTTCATAGTCATCTCTGAAGATGTGATACATAACAATGTTAATACTATTGGAGTATTTATTTCAGGTATTACTGTGCTAGTTATAAAAGCACTTTGCGTTTTACAACAGCCAAATAAATTCTGTTATTTGCTATTTCAAGCAACTGCAGGAGGAGAACTTACCTTCTCTCCTATTTATTTCTGTATTTAGATCGCTAAAAGAGGAAACAATCCAGAAAACCTAAAAACAAAAGATGAAATGAGTACAGTCAAGTTTCCTTTTGACCTTGTGGCTCTGATATGCAAGTAACAAGTTTTCACTTGAAAAATAAACCCTCACCACCATCACCACCCCCACTTTTGTTAGAAAAAAAAGCCTGAGGCAAACATAATCAACTATTCTAGGAAAAATTTTAAATATGTATGCAGCCAAAGGGAATTCCAGTATTCGAGTGAAAATACACAGTTCCAACTTGAAGCTGCTGTTAGGGTTACAGTGCTCTGACCACTTAGGCTGAAAGTGAAAGAGGCATTAATTAAGTAATAACGATCAAGGTATGGGGCATTTCCTGGGGATTAATGACCAGCTGGGGGAGTTGATAGCCCACAGTGCAGCCAAGGGCCATTAACCCCAGCTGGTCATCAATTCCTGGGCTCTGTGTTATAGTCATTATTGCTATCATAAGCCAAAAATGAAAAGCAAATGGGTCTATGGATTACTTTTATGGATGATGCAGTTTCAATTGGTATCTGCAGGGCATTCCCAGAGAATGAATGCTCTGTCCATGAGCCAATCAGGTGCTTCGACATTCCATTCTACTTAGGATGCTGCCTGGGAGGAATAGAGGGAGAATGAGGTAGGCAGTCAACGGTTGAAAAGTTTCAGGTCTCTGTTGACACTTGAGAGCTATCGAAACCATAAAGATCACACAGAGATTCGGGGAAAGGAAAGAAAATGCGCTCTGTATTTAGGAGGGTGTGTTTTCTGGTGGGTGCCCTGTTTAGCACTTTTACTGTGGAGTAGAGAAAAATCCCTTGATGGTAACAAGACTCCTAGAAGACAGAAAATGCCAATTTGCAGGAGGAAGAGAAAGAGATGAAAGGAAGGTATACTCTATTGAAAACCTATATTAAAAATAAAGAATACAAGGGACTGTCAGCCTAAAGTGATCAGGTTGGACAGATGGAAATTAATTATATTTGGTTAAAGAAGCTGCTTGTGCAGCCTTGGTCAATTTTAAAAAGCACATTAGAAGATATCTCAAACTGACTTTCCAATTACCATGGATGGCAGCAAAGTGCATTGAAACAAAACTCATTTTAAATGTATAAATGATGTCAATCCTGACAGAAAATATTTTCAAAATTCATAAGTTTAGTTCCTGGTCAAGCCATTTTTGGAAATGATTGTAACAGGAATTGTTCTCTGCTAAGGGAGCATGGTATTAATGGGAGCCTTCTCACAGCAAACTAATAATCTCAAATAAGATAATGTGGTACAGTGAGTTTCCATGCACATACTGGGTGATATAGGGAGCAGACAGATATTGAGTTGAAAAATTATTTCATATGAGAATTTTAATTGTAGAAGGATTTTAAAAGGTAATATACAAATCCACCTTTTCCTAGTACCTGATGTTGATTTAGATATGATTTTTCTTTTCTTTTTTTTTTTAGATATGATTTTTCTCATAGAGATGTCAAAAATGAAGTCAGTGACTTTCAGGCAGTTAATTTCTACTATGAATAAACTCCTTAAACCATGTTTAGTGGAGAGGAATGGTTTGCAAAAATGAAATGCAAATGAAGTGTGTTCATTCACATATACACACACATACACCCATACATGCATACCCTCTTCCCACTTGATCAGAAGCAAGTGTTAGGGGCCATTATTGTGGTGCAACAGGTTAAGCCACTGCTTAGGACACTGGCATCTCATATTGGAGTGTCAATTGGAGATCTAGCTGCTCTACTTGAAATCCATCATCCTGGTAATGCACCTGAGAAGTAGAACATGACCCAAGTACTTGGATCTCTGACACCTACATGGGAAACTTAGATGGAGTTCCTGGCTCCTAGCTTTTGACTGTCCCAGCCCTGGTGGTAGTAGTCAATTGGAGAGCGGAATAATGGATGGAAGATACATCTTTCTTTCCCTCTCTCCCTCTTTTCCTCTCTCCCTCTTCCTCTCCTTATCCCTTGTCATTCTTTATTGAAAAAAAAAAAACCTCAGTGCATATAGTATAATCTGGATTTAGTAAGGTTTCTTTGACTCCCCATTTGCAGAGAAGGCTCATCTTATGACTGGTAATCACTGAATGTGTGAAATTCTCCTCATTTGGGCGAGTAGTCTTCAGATGTTCTTGCATCATTAAGATGAACAGTAAGAGAAATTCACAAAGTAATATTTGTACTCTTCTACCTATCATCCAATAATATAATAGATATCAGAAAAATAAATCATGGTCATTATTTTTAACATTTTCAGCACTCATCCTTTTGAAAACTTTGTTCACCCTTAGGGTTTCAGATGTACACCTGAGAGGATGACTTCCAAATCCCCAGTTTCAGCTCTGATATCTCACCCAAACTTTAGTCCTGAATTTAAAATAGGCCTTGAGACCTTTATTTCTTGTGATCCTGACAAATCCCAATATTCTATAGCTCCCAAACCAGAATCAGCACATTCCCACTACCCTCTTTCCCCACTTCAAAATCACTGTTTCTGAAACAATTTTTTCATTCACTCAGGATAAAGATCTTGAAGTTATCCTTGAACCTACCTTTTCTTCATTCTACATAAGCAGGTTGTCACTAAATACCAACATTTTTCCATGTGTACAGCTTTGTACACCTTCCCTTATACTCCCTTCATCTTATCTATACTACCTCCATTGTCAACAGATGAATGGGCTGATAAAACCATGACAGCCTTCTCCTGTATGAACTGCCACCTCTTCAACACTTTAATCTAGAACTTGGACTAAATACACTAGTCACTATCAAATAAGCACAAGTCTGAAAATAGTCAATAATTTGCTTGATGGAATCAGAAACTACAAGACACAGGGTGGGATTTAGCCTGGTTGTAAAGACACAGGTTGGAAGGCCAGCATCCCACAAAAATCTGAGTGCCTAGATTTAATTCCCAGCACTGGCTATTGACTCCAGCTTCTTGCTAATGCAAACCCTTGGAGGCAGTGGTGATGATTCAATGAAATCTGTTCCTTCAACCCATAGGGCAGACCTGGACTGCATTCCTATCTTCTGGCTTCAGTCCTGGCCCAAATGTTGCAGGCATCTGCAAAGTGAACAAGTGAATGGAAGCCCACTCTGTCTCTTAGAAAAATTCACTAATTATTTAATGAAAAAAGAATCAGCAAGACACAGACTCATTGTTCCCTTACTTAATAACTTCTTGATGATTCCCCATTGACTCCAGCCAGGACTCCATGTTTCCTAGTCTGCAAACATAGGTCTTTGCTTCTCACATTTTGCTCTACCCTGCCCAACAATTTCTCCATGTGTCCTGCCTTTAACACCTTAGTAACTTTTCTCAAGGAATTGCATCAACTGGGAATAACCTAGTGTGTGTATTCTTGCTATTAAAAAAAACTCCTACCCATCTTTGAAGATCTACCTTGAACATCTCTGTAGTTTTCCTTAATGCTCTCGATCAATCTAATAGGATAAAATGCTTCCTAATCTTTGTTCCAATGGCATTCAAGTATTCCATTATATTATCATTTTGTTATTTTTAAAAACTTTTAAATCAATTTGAGAGACAGAGTGATGGAAAGAGACAGAGATCCTCCATCTATTGCTTTGTTCCCCAAAATCCCACAACAGCCAAGGTTGAGTCAAGCCCCAAGCAGGAGTCTGGAACCCAATCCGAGACCCACATAGGTGGCAGGAACCCAAGCAGTCAAAGCAGTCACCTTCTACCTTCCACAGGGTGCATTAGCTGGAAGCTTGGAGTGGAAGCAGAGCCAGGACGTCATTCCAGGAACTCTGATATGGACGCAGTCATCCTGTGTGATATCTTAACTGCCATGCTTAATTCCTGCCTCAGTGTTGTTTCTTTTATTTCCAAAGATCCTTGCAGATTATGAGCTGTTTAATGGGAAGAAATTTTATCTTTAAATTCTTAGCTCCTAATGGGCACTCAAATGTTTGTTGGGTTCTGTCAGAGTAAGGATCCAACCCTAAGTAGATGAAATTGAACATGAAACATGTTTACATACAGGATGGGCTAGTTGTGAAACTAGTAACAAAAATAAAGGCAATCTGGAAGTTGTGTCAAAAGTAACTTCATTTTGAAACAATATGATTTTAGGTAGCAATAATAGTAGTAAATAAGACATGTAGAACAAGGGAGGTAATAGATGTATGCTCTCCTCCACCAGTGTGAGAAAAATGTAACATTGTATCCCATAGTGGCTACAATACATATTTCCAAAGATCAACTACAAAAGTGATGAAGGAAATTAAAAATATGTCCTAAAATAACACAGAAGGAGGAAAGACCACTAATTTCTGGTGACCTCCCCTGAGTGTCCTCTTAAGACATGCTTTCTATTCTTTTTTTTTTAACTTTTATTTAATGAATATAAATTTCCAAAGTACGGCTTATGGATTACAATGGCTTCCCCCCATAACGTCCCTCCCACCTGCAACCCTCCTCTTTCCCACTCCCTCTCCCCTTCCATTCACATGAGGATTCATTTTCAATTCTCTTTATATACAGAAGATCAGTTTAGCATACATTAAGTAAAGATTTCAACAGTTTGCTCCCACACAGAAACATAAAGTGAAAAATAATAGATGATTTTTTAAATGATGATGAAATCAAATCAGACCTATTGTCATGTTTAATCCCAGTGAGAGTCAAGTTGGGAATTGCTATTTTCTTCTCTTTTTTTTTTTAACAGAAGATCAGTTTAGTATACATTAAGTAAAGATTTCAACAGTTTGCACCCCCATAGAAACACAAAGTGAAATATACTGTTTGAGTACTCGTTATAGCATTAAGCCTCAATGTACAGCACATTAAGGACAGAGATCCTACATGAGGAGTAAGTGCACAGTGACTCCTGTTGTTGACTTTACAAATTGACACTCCTGTTTATGGCATCAGTAATCTCCCTATGCACCAGTCATGAGTTTCCAAGGCTATGGAAGCCCCTTCAGTTCTCCGACTCTTATCTTGTTTAGACAAGGTCATAGTCAAAGTGGAGGTTCTCTCCTCCCTTCAGAGAAAGGTACCTCCTTCTTTGAAGACCTGTTCTTTCTACTGGGATCTCACTCACAGAGATCTTTCATTTAGGTTCCCCCCCCCCCCCCCTCAGAGTGTCTTGGCTTTCCATGCCTGAAATACTCTCATGGGCTTTTCAGCCAAATCGGAATGCCTTTAGGGCAGATTCTGAGGCCAGAGTGCTGTTTAGGACATCCACCATTCTATGAGTCTGCTGAGTATCTCGCTTCCCATGTTGGATCACTCTCCCCTTTATTTATTCTATCGGTTAGTATTAGCAGGTACTAGACTTGTTTATGTGCTCCCTTTGACTCTTAGTCCTTTCATTATGATCAATTGTGAACTGAAATTGATCACTTGGACTAGTGAGATGGCATTGGTACATGCCACCTTGATGGGATTAAATTGGAGTCCCCTGGTATGTTTCTAACTCTACCATTTGGGGCAAGTCAGCTTGAGCATGTCCCAAATTGTACATCTCTTCCCTCTCTTATTCCCACTCTTATGTTTAACAGGTATCACTTTCTATTCTGTCATCATCTATTCTGTCATCATCCCAGGTAGTTCCCCTGGGAAGAAATGTTCCATTCTGTATGGATTCCTTTTAAATATTGCCCCTAACATTTGATAAGATACATTATAGTTATTTTCACATCAGTACAGGAGAGCATAGAAGTGTCACCTCCCTTTCTCTACATATCTTCTCAATTCCTATTGATGTCGCTTCGAAATTTTGCAGAAATATGATTCTAAGGTCAGAGTGGAATTAACCTATTTCTGGATGGCCCCATTGGTGAAAATTAGCAAGGAGGTATGTGAGCTTCAAGGAGACAATCTTTTGCTATTGTGGAGAAAGAGCTTCTTCTTACAGAGTAGTACCTGAGTGGCATGGCTTTCCTCAGGCATAGTGTCACTCGGGGCCATCAAGTATTGGTATCTGCTTGTCAGGAATGGTTTTTATTGGGGCTGTTGATTTTTTTTGTTTGATTGGCACAATGATTACCATCAAGAATTAAAGAAAGAACTCCACATTCATTTAGATGAAGCATTAACTCATTGCTTCAGACCCCACCATATTTCATTGCTTGATCATTACTTACTGCACACATTTATGTTTTTACTTACCAGGGCCTTGAAGACCTTTGAGTTTGCAACTCCAATTCGAAATATCTCTTCCAGTGCTGATATTTTAGGCTTCTTTTCCTCAATGTAAATTCTCCTCTGTATCTACACTGTCTAGTGTCTTCACTGGTCAGTTGTAATTCTCTTCACCTTTGTCATCCCCACTCACTCCCTTACATGCTTTTAAAATTTTATCATAATGTCCACATTGCACAAGAGCTTACCCTAGGTTTGACTCCAAAATTATAAGGAGATTATTGCTCAAGGTGGTCACTAATAAGTAGTATTTTCCCTCAATCTAGAACTAAACAACTTGAGGAATAAATGGAGTCTACATTGGAGGACATAGCTCAGTGTGAGAATAAACTAAACTTTGTAACTGAAGCTCCAAACCGCATTATATACACCCACTTTTTCATTGGCAGTAAGCCAAAGTCTTGGAGGTACAGAGAAGAACTTGAGCATCTTTCATTCAAAAGTATTCACAACAGCTGAACTGTGCAGATAAGTTATTCTTTCCAAATTAAACTCTGCTTCCCTAAGGAAGCTCAAATTTCTATTTTTAAATTTCCTCGTAGAAGGAAATATCACAAAAGGGGGAAAAACCATTTCCCATTAATATCGGCATTTTTCAAATTATTTTCTTGGTTTTTTTATAATTACTTTGTCAAATATGAGTATGTTTGGGAGCAGGAACTTACTGTGTTTACTATTTGTATAACCCAGAATGCCCCACATTGAGAGAAAACTTAGTACTAAATACCATCACTCATTATAAAGAAAAAGAATTAAAGTCCAAAGATTTGCATTAGGGTCCTCGTTTCAACACTGTGAGATATTCATGCCTCTGGACCTCAGTTTCTCATCTGTGAAATGGGTGGATTTAAGAGATTCTCAAGAGAAAGTGATGGGCCTAAGAGCAATAAGTGTGGTTGAAATAGATGACACAGATTGCAGCAGTTTATGCAAATGTTGAAATAAAACAATGTATGGTTTAATACTTATCTTACAGAACTGAATTGCCAAATTAAATTTAATATTCAATCAATCATTTTAGGTGAAGATTAGATATCTACATAAGCATGTGATAAGGACATAGATGTCTTTTGTGCACAGTAGTAGTTCCCATTTGCTGGTGCCCAGAGCAGCCTCCCTGATTTCCTCTTCCTGAGTAGGGTAAGATGCTCTATAATTATCTTTTTTCTATCTTATTTCATCTTAAAAATATTAATGTCCCACTCTTGGCAAGTTCTGTTAGAGCAGAAGGATCTTGCAACCTAATTCTCATGAAGGTGGAAAATTCATATTATATATTCATTCATAGCAGAATTTTTGGAAAGTGTTACACACTAGGTAGGGAGCTATCTTTGGATACAGAGTCATATTCCAGCATCTCTCATACCATATTACATAGGCATATGTTCAGTCTATGCACACCCATGAAGCCAAGCCAGCCTGTGTTCGAGAAAGACGAAGATGGTGCACATTCATGGGGTTGTGTGTCATGTACCATAAAGGCAGGCTGACAGGGAGGTCTGTGGCTAGCTGTTCCACATACAATTGAATTATCCTGTGAAATATCTTGAAGTATATAAATCTGCTTGGATTCCCAAGAGATGGACTAGATAACTTAGTAGGTATTTTTGTCTGTCTCTATTTCCTGAGATCTTTTCCACAAAAAAAAAAAAAAGAAAGAAAGAAAGAAAGAAAAAGAACATTTTTGGGTTTCACATGTTGGAACAATTATCCAAGAATATTTCATCCCTGAGAAAAATATAACCCTTGAGTTGCTGCCAAAGTCAGTGAAGTCTATGGCAGCTTGCCTTCTGCACACAGACCTTGCACATTAACACTTTAAGGACTCTCGTGGAGAGCACATTCCAACGTGTCTTGTAGCTCACTTGTGAATGAGGCAGATTGACTAGGACTTCAAGGAAGGTGCCTTAGGACACCTGAGGCAATTTTTATCACAAAGTGTGTGCTAAGTGGGCTCATTCTATTTTTAGAGTTGCCAGTCACATGTGATAAATAACATATTTAAACTATAACTGACAACTTGAATAAAATATTTAAAAGCTTTTAAAAATGTTAATTGCAGAGTAACTTATACAGAATAGTGGACAATTCCTAAAAACTCATCTCAATATTTAAAAATTTTTAAAAAAAGCTAATTGCATTTTTCAAAAGAGGAAATCCAAATGGCCAGACACATGAGAAAATGTTCAGGATCACTAGCAATCAGGGAAATGCAAATCAAAACCACAATGAGGTTTCATCTCACCCCGGTTAGAATGGCTCACATTCAGAAATCTACCAACAATAGATGCTGGAGAGGATGTGGGGAAAAAAGGGACACTAACCCACTGTTGGTGGGAATGCAGAATGGTTAAGCCACTATGGAAGTCAGTCTGGAGATTCCTCAGAAACCTGAATATAACCCTACCATTCAACCCAGCCATCCTACTCCTTGGAATTTACCCAAAGGAAATTAAATTGGCAAACAAACAAGCTGTCTGCTCCTCAATGTTTATTGCAGCTCAATTCACAATAGCTAAGACCTGGAACCAACCCTAATGCCCATCAACAGTAGACTGGATAAAAATTTATGGGAGGCCGGCGCAGCGGCTCAATAGGCTAATTCTCCGCCTGTGGCGCCAGCACACTGGGTTCTAGTCATGGTCTGGGCGCCGAATTCTGTCCCGGTTGCCCCTCTTCCAGGCCAGCTCTCTGCTGTGGCCAGGGAGGGCAGTGGAGGATGGCCCAAGTGCTTGGGCCCTGCACCCCATGGGAGACCAGGAGAAGCACCTGGCTCCTGGCTTCGGATCAGCGGGGTGTGCCGGCCGCGGTGGCCACTGGAGAGTGAACCAACGGCAAAGGAAGACCTTTCTCTCTGTCTCTCTCTCACTATCCACTCTGCCTGTCCAAAAAAAAAAAAAAAAAAAAAAATATGGGACATGTACTCTATAGAATACTATACAGCAGTAAAAAAACAATGAAATCCGGTCATTTGCAATAAAATGGAGGAATCTGGAAAACATCATGCTGAGTAAATAAGCCAGTCCCACAGGGACAAATATCATATGTTCTCCCTGATCAGTGACAACTAACCGAGCACCAAAAAGGAAACCTGTTGAAGTGAAATGGACACTATGAGAAACAGGGACTTGATCAACCCTTGTCCTGACTGTTGATGTACAATTTAATACTTTATCCCTTTTAGTATTTTTTGTTCTACTTAATACTATTGGTTGAACTCTGTAATTAACACACAATTATTCTTAGGTGTTTAAATTTAACTGAAAAGTGATCCCTGTTAAATATAAGAGTGGGAATAAGAGAGGGAGGAGATGTACAATTTGGGACATACTCAAGCTGACTTGCCCCAAATGGTGGAGTTAGAAATGTGCCAGGGGATTCCAATACAATCCCATCAAGGTGGCATGTACCAACGCCATCTCACTAGTCCAAGTGATGGTAGAGTCTGAGTCATGCGTCAAGGAGATCCACCCAAGAAGAATCTCCTACACTGAATTATTATGAGGGCAGGAAATAAGATTTTGACATTTTAGCCATTGAGATTGAGAGGTTTATCTGTTATAATGGTTAGCATGGCCTTATGAATATAATTATGATTGCATTAATTTTCTTGATGGGCATTATTTACATTGAATGGGTTTTTACATGCTTTCTTTGGTATGTTTAAATTATATCTGGCAGGAAATTACACCCTTTGTTATTGGGTGTTTTCCCTCTTGTACATACTATTCCAAATCTTTTGATTCTGTCCAGTCTTACCAAGTTCATATGGATGCCCATTTGCCTTTTCCTTTTGTATAAAAGAGATTTATAGTGAACACAGTATGATGAATATTATAAAGGACATGAATGAAGTTCAGAGATGGACAATGACAGAGGGGTGCAGAGGACCCTTCTTAGGAATGATTATCATAGAAGGTAGTGAGGGATGATATTTCCATTATGAGCCAAATAAAGAGGAAAATAATCATAGCAGTACACAAGAAGTATGACAGCTTGTGCAATGACACTGAGGCAGGATCTATCTTGTCGATTCAGAGAAGTGGGAGAACACCTCTGTAACAGCAGTTCTGTGGATGATGGAGCCAACTACACAGAAAAGGTGAAAAGAGAGAATCAATGCCATTTTCCAGGGATTCAAAAGTCATGAGAAGGCGTTTAGTTTTTAATGGAAGTGCAATTAGCAGTCATTGCAACATTGTAAGTAGGAAAAGTAAAGTTGTTCAGTTATTGTTTTAAAAATATGCTAGCGTTTGTCTGGAAAATGGATGGTTGTAAGCCCAGGGTTGGAGGAGGTGATGACCAGGGAGGAGTGTTTCACAGCTATCCAGGTGAAACTTGGTATAGTTTGTACTGAAGAAGAGAAAGTGGGGATTAAGAGGTATGAATGTACTTGCGGCACAATTGTAAATGCCTGTGTGACAGCCAAGTTGAGATGTTGAACAGGCAGTTAGATACATGAGTCTTAAGTGCAGAGGAAAGATCTGTGCTTTAAATATAAATTTGGGAGTTGTGTTTGCATACAGAGTAGAAGACAATGGAGCATAAAGATTCAAAGACTCTGCTTAGGCTCACAATGTGCTTTTGGGATTAAACAGAAACAGGACACTAGAATGCCAATATAGCATGGCGTTGGTGGAACGTTTACTAATCAACCCACAGAAATGAGACATATATTTCAAAATGGTTCTCAGAAAATGTAATAGGTGACATCAAACCATCTGCTTTCTTCTTTCATCACTTCAGAATTTTTTTTTTCAAGTTGACCTTGAGGTTTATGAATGTCATTTTAGTAGGTTATCTGGTTTGCCTTCCTGCCCCTCAGGAACCTGAGTCTTTTAATATCCAGATTTTTAAAGTAATTCTGAGTTAACTTCTTTTAGACTCTAACTTTTGTACAAATCTATGTGGACTAAGGGTTGCTCTATGATGATTTTGATTTAGCTGGATATCTGAGTTTTTCAGTGACTCTGAGTCTTGTTTTTATTATTTTGAAGTCTTTAATGAAGGCACAAAACTCCATAGAGAAAAGTATACAGATAAGAATTATACAGCTCAAGGAATTTTGATTAAATGAGCACACCTGCATAACCAATGTGTAGATAACTGAACTTTTATATTTCAAAATACTCTTATTATATCAGTTATTGTATCTGTTTTTGTTTCTTTTCCTCTCAACAAAAATTTATGAGGCATTCCTATTTTCCAGGCATTATTCTAAGCTCTTGAATATATCAGGGCCCAAGAAGGAAAAGACTGCTGCCCTATGGTAGTCTATGCTAGTTGTAATTAGATTCCTGTCTTTCATCACTAGTTTTTCCAAGGCCAAAATTTTTATATGACCCTCTCAGTCTCCTGTAGCAACATTTCAAGCCTCCAAAGACCGTGTCCTAACTGAGCATTTAAAATTCACCTCCAGACTTCCTAGATTGTATCTGCGCAGTGCCTGGCATATGGCAGGTCTTCTAACAGCTGCTGAGTGAACAAATATAGGGAGTCTCCCCCCATTCCCTGGCACTGTAGCCACTCCTACCCTGCACATAGTGCAGAGGCAGACGAACCCTGGACTCACAAGTCATCTTCTGGTAGTAGTGCTTGTGTCCCCTCTTCCTATGCTCTCATACTAATATGATTTTAGCAAGTTAGACTCATTTGTATGCCTTTGTGCTTTTCTGCCCATGGCATCGGTCCAACACTGAGCAACCTATCCAAAATTTCTCCAGTCTGGTCCATCTTACCACCTGATCCTGATTCACTTAGAGCTCCCCTCTACGAGAAGATATTGGGCCCGCTTTGTCACTAAACCCACAATCTTAGCCACATCAGTGTTCTGCCTCTGTGGAGCTAAGTATGCCAGCACAATAGCCAATATTTCTATTATCAAGAGCTATTTTCAAATAAATGTAGAACAGAACTTTAGATAATTAGATTACTCCCACTTTTAGCTTCCCCTGTGCTCTTTTCTCTAAGGACAGCTGTAATGAGAAAGGCTACAGGATTGGGTACGTAAGGGAATAGGAAAGAACCACAAAGTTGCTTGGTGGACTGTGATCTCGGTCAGCATGAACCGAGCTTTGTTGGCTCTCCTGTACAGAGGTTGAGTCAGCTCCACCTCCAGGATGGCCGAGAATGGTTTCTGTGGGAGGCCCTTGTCAGGTGATGTTTTACTTTGGTGCTAAGTTCCAGACCACTGGATCTGCAGACGATGGCACCCTCAGACTCACTATGGGAAGTGCTCTCAGAAAAAAAAATGCCCAGTGGAAGGAGTATGTTAGGTTAAAATGTGAACCAAAGCCCTTTTCCTTCCTCAGGCAATTACAGAGCTTCGTTGCACACTTGGAGACAGTGTTCACACAGGCGATTCTTCTGCTATTAGAGAAGCAGATTGACTCCATTTTGATCACCCTGCCCTCGTCTGCTTGGCAAGCGCAGTGTGATGTCCATATGCTCTATTGTTCCCGTCAGCAGGGCGCTAACGGTTCTTTTGCTGCTGATCTCACTTCTGTGGGGGATGTTTTTTTAGCCCCCTTTTCAATGTTGCCAACACATACATATATATTTTTAAAACATAGCACTTATTCTGGAGCCGCAGAAGGTGTGAGAGCCGTGTCCTCTAGCCATGGTACCGCATTTTCATTCAAACTCTGCTTCCTGCCTTTAAACGCAGCATAGATTAGTTTTCCAAAGAGGTACAGATCACCAGTAAGTGGCAGTAGCCTGGCTTAAAGACAGGCTGCACTTACACTTCAGAGGCGACTGCTTGGAACTGAGAAAGGGTTGCAGCCAAACGGAATTTATTAGCAGGATCTATAGAATGTGTTTGAAGAGCTCCAGTGGTGTGAGCCGGCAGGCACACAGGTTGGCCCACCATCACACAAAGTCACACAGGCCAACTGCTCAGGGGATTCAGACTGGCATGCCTTGTCAGCATTTCTTTATTTCCTCCTGCAGAGAAACACAAATGGAACAAATTTTCAGTCCCAGGGACTTATGCTTGTGCATTTTTTCCTCTTCCTTTAAGAGCTTCCTTCCATGTTCTCAGTCTCCATTCTCCAGCTTTTCTACCCCAGATGGTAGCAAGGAAGCAGTTGCTCTTTAGTGTTTCCAGCTGAGTCCTTCCCTGCCAGTACCTGGATTTCCTGTGGTGCTGGGTTTTGAGCTGGGGAGAATTTTCTAGTTCTTTAAGGAAAGATTTTTAAACTCTATGTTTAATGAGAGGGCTGTGGAATTTGGCTTCTTGACAAGAACTAATCAATGTGAAGTGTGGGCTGTGCTGCACCTGATCCTCAAACCCATGCAGGAGGAGGAAATTCGTATCTTCTGGTTAGAGGCAGGGAGACTTCAAGCCTATTTCAGCGCGCTGAGGTGGTTGTTCCAGGTGGTCCCTCTGTGGACTCTTTGCTCTAATGGAGATCACCTGAACACTGCTGCAGACAGCACGTGTGCTGAGAAGCGCATGCTCTTTGAAGCCAGACACAGGTGTCAGCTCCGCCACTCTGGCTGTATGACTTTGGAAGGGCTAGCTTAGCTCTCTCCTAGCCAACAGAGATACAGATCCAGGGATAGGACTCAAAGGCTTGGGCATGGTGCAGGGAAACCATGTGACACTGTAGTAATGGGTCTTCCTAGGCGATGACATCATTTCAAAGTTCTGTTGTGAAGGGAATCAAAATTTTCACCATTTCAGACCACCGTTCTTAGGAAATAAACCAGTCCCAAAAAGACACATAGTTTTCTCTATCATAGTTAATACAGGATTTTTTAAAAACTGCATAAAAATGAGACCCACATCTTATGATTTGTTATTCTTTATAGCCTTTGTATTTCTGTGGAACAGCAGTCTTTCTACTTTTTACTTGTTGAAAGTTATGGTTAGTGGTGCATTAAGCCTGTGATTGTGGAGTAAAATATACATAAATATGTAAAAACAAAAAATTATATTGCAAAAATTAAAATAAGGAAGGGGGATTGAAGGAGGAAGAGGGAAGTATGGTTATCTTAGAATTGTATCTATGACATATGAAATCTGTTCTCTTTATATTAATAAAGATCAACAGAAAAAAGAACAAACTTAAAATTTTTCACACAATTGATTTCATGTTATATTTTGGACAGAAGTCCAAATTCTTTATCTTAGGGCATTGTACTAGATGCTGGGTAGGTCACGCTATAGTCTGTGGTTACTCAATAGAGGTAAGAGAACTTTCCAGATTTCCCTCCCAGCCTTCCTCTGCATTAGGTTTAAATAGGAGAAATGTTTGTGAAACACCTGGGAATCAATTGAAGCTATTTGATGCTTAAGTGACTGCACTGACTTCTTATTATCTCCATTTCCATCTACGTCCAATTTTATTTTTCAATACCAGACTCTCAAAAGCAGAGAGATTGTAATTATCTGTAGTTATCCTGAAACTGCTGCCTCTACTGTTGTTGACAGAACATCCGTTTAATTGTGATGGGATTCATTTTCATCCCCTCCTTCATAATTTGGGCGAATTTTCTGAGTGTGAAGAAGTTCACAACAGTCGTTTAAAAGACAAATACAATGATGTCTGGTCTGCTCCCACCAGACTGACCTCTGCCGCATGAATATTCAGGGGAGCCCGGAAGAGTCCATTAAAAACAAAGTTGAACTCTGCCTGTTTATAGATTACTTCTCTTTGTAATTACACTATGTTTCAGCAACTAATGAGAGTGAAACTTCTTAACAAAAACAACTGACTTTCCATAACATGAATTAAAGAAGAAATTAAGGTCAATTCTATTTCAAATAACTGTCTCAAAAAGAAAAAAAAATCTCTTCATTAATCAAAAGCATCCAGACCTACTTCCCCCTGTTAATCCAGGTATATAGAAACCCCTAACACTTGTAACCAATCTCTGTCTGCTCTAATGGATATTTGGAACCTTTATTGATTTGGGTAAATTTGCTTCTTCTAAGGTCAATAATGATAAATGAGCCATGTTCTGCATGAAGTGACTTGGTACTTTGAATTAAATGATTGTAATTATCTGTAGTTATTCTGTAACTGCTACTGTTACTGCTGTTGACAGAACATCCATGTGATTGTGATGGGAATTTTTTTCTCTGCTTTTTAATAACTTGGGTGAATTTTATCTGCTTGTGATAAAAAGCAAACCACAGTGGTTTAAATGACAGGCATGGCTGTGCCAGGCACCTTCCTAGTACTTCTGTCTTCCTGTGCCACACTCCTACTGTTCTTGCCCTGGGTCATGTTGATCACAGCCCACCATCCAAACTTGATACCTGAGCACTTGAAGGAAGAGGCAGAGCTATGTGCTGCCTCTCAATGCTTTTAGTGGAACTAAATCAGGCTCAGAACCCAGAGATAAAGCATTAATCACTCACTGCATTTCCTAGGCCACCCTAATAGGATATCTGTTTGGAAATGATCGTCTACCCTGTGGTGTTAAACAGTCACTGGTGATGAGAAATCCCTGCCTGCCCACAGGCCCTCTGCTGTGCTCCATCTGCAGCTATGTTTTGAAGGGAGTCATCTGTGTACAAAGCCCTCTGCTCTGTCTCTATGACATAGCACTTCCGGAACGACAGCAGGTGCAAATGAGCTGTGGGCTCTCAGCTGTACTTTGGCATGGATCATTTTGCCCAGAAGAGCTTCATCTTCCAGCTGAGGTCAGTCTAGAGGCAACTGACGTAAATTTAAAAGGAGGGGCGTGGCGCTTCATTTCTTCCAGCTACCTAAGCACGCTTCTTCCCCCTCTGAATCAAGAGCCTGGAGGTTTATATCCTAAGATGCAGAAGGAAAATGTTATATTTTTTAAATATTTAGAGAGCAAAGAAGTTGGGCAAGGTATTTCATCTTTCTGGGCTTCAGATTATATCCTAGTAAAAAAAGAAGCAGAAAATTTTTGAAGATCTCTGGTTGCTCTAGCATAGGGACTGGGGACAACAGGGTTTTGAGAGGGAAGATGGATATTACTTTTGAATACAAACGTGGGCTCAACCAATGTGCGTCAAATGAGGATTTGTTTTTCCTTGCTTTAAAACTCAGAAAGGAGAAAGAAGTAGTGAATCCTTGCCAGGGATGAGGAATCCTTGCTGGAATGACAAAAATACCAGGGCGGGGGGCGCGGGGAACTCCGGGGGAAGGGAACTTGGTAGTTGGAGTCTCCCATGTGCCAGCAGACCTAAGGCAAGGAATGACTTCATAAATTCAACTCAGGAAAGACTGCTACATAGAAGAGGGTCTACTCTGAACTTCTAGACAATAAAAGGGCAGAGATAAGTTCGACTTTAAATGGTAAAGTGAAAAATGTTAGCCAGTAGGAGAAAGGGATAGAGAGAGAAGAAAGGAGAAATGGCTTAGAACTCGTGCAAGAGGCAGGTAAAGGTTCAAAGTCTTTGTAGAGAACTTCATACCTTGATGTGGGCTTTGTAACTCGACATGAGGGGAACAGGGAACTGCGTGCCATCTTAGATCTGTTCTCTCTCGTGCTGCCTTAGGGGCTTATTTCTGCTTTGGAGGAGCAGCTATGGGTAGGAGCAAGGAATTGTGGAGTCAGTATCTGTCTTGAGTCTTTCGCAATGAAGAAGGAAAGTGTGTTGTAGGATCAGTTCACTTGATGCTACACTCTCATTCCCTGCCACTTCCTCCTCTTTCTCCTCCCACCTCTCCTAACCTCCAAAGACTATAGATTCCCCCCCCCCCCCCCTGAAATCCATTCCCATTTGTCTCTGCTGTTGGGAGTGCTTCTTAAGGTATTCTCATCTGCTTCTCATTTTCCACATTGGTCTGAGGCCTCCCCAATTGAGGATTTTTATCTCCATGAAAACAGAGTGGGCCATCCCCCTCACTACCCCCAGCCTGTACATTTGCTAATGAAAAAAATTCCTAAAAAACAAAGTGCCCTTCTTATGCCTCTCCCTCCCTGAGGTGAGCAGAGTACCTGCCCTTGGTCCTCTCCATTGGCCCCACTCCTGCCAGGCATAAAGTGATGAAGTGAAAGGATGGCACCTGTGCTCAGTAGCGGTTGAGAAGTGATGAGACTACAGAGGCAGCAAAACAAGAAAAGCTATAGAGGGAAAAAAGACAATCATGACAGGGCCCCTGCTCCCTTCTCTCTTTCACTGAAGAAACTGGAAACACCGAACACTGCTGTAAAGCCAGCTAAAACTGATGAACCAAAGCAGGTGTTAGCACTTGCAGCCATCTAATTTCAGCTTCAATCCCCAGTCCCTGGAGAGCATGGCTATGGGGCAAGGGGGCAAAGTAACAGCATTTGCGTTTAGCTGAAACCTCTGATTCTAGACTTTAAAGGCCAAAACCTTTAACATGATTAACTCTTCTCTGAAACAGGAGAACATCAAGAGACTGAATCTAGTAAACTTTATAGATACACCAAATAGAGGGTCTGGGTCAAATGGTGAATCTGTTAAAGACAAGAATTAGTTCTAATGGACTGTTCTCTGGCTGCACACGAACTGTATCAACTGCAGTCCCAGTCCAACATCTGTCTGCCAGATAATGTGCACAGCTGTATGTGGGTCATTACTTGTAGATGAACAGAGTTTCACATGCTAGGTGCTGTGCAGTTTAGATGAATGGAGGGGCTAGCACTGTGGCATAGTGGGTAAAGCTGCCGCCTGCAGTGCTGGCATCCCATATAAGGCACAGGTTTGAGACCCGGCTGCTCCACTTCTGATCCAGTTCTCTGCTATGGCCTGGAATGTAGTTGAAGATGTACCAAGTCCACATGGGTCCCTGCACCCACGTGGGATACCCAGAGGAAGCTCCTGACTTTGGACTGTCAAAGCTCTGGCCACTGTGGCCATATGGGGAGTGAACCATTACATGGAAGACCTCTCTCTCTCTCTGCCTCTCTTTAACTCTGCCTTTCAAATTTTTAAGAAAAAGATGAAAGGAAATCTTAGAGGAGGCAGCAAAGATAATTAACCTTGAATTTCTTGTAGCTTGGCCTTTATTATATATTTTTTGCTTCTGTGAGTGCCCATTCCTCACTGCAGACTAGGAAACTTGCTTTAGATAATGGGACATTGGAGAGAGCATTGGAAAAGTCACTTGCCACAGTGTTTGTTCTTTATCAGCTTTGTTACAACAGAATACTAAGCCATTGCATCATCTGTGTGCTGGCTACCATGCAATCATTCCAGCTTAAGGGGTATAAGTAGAAACTTGTTTGCTGTGGTCTTGGGTAGATATCAAACATAATGTCACATGAGATGATACTGAACAGAAAATAAGGCCTCCCTGCCTTATTCTTAAAGAGACATTAGTAGACAACAGGGACTTGCTGGTTTTCTGGCTGTTAATTAACTTTCTTAAAATCAACTCAGAAGTTTCTCTGCCCCTCACTTGCCCTTATTTTACCTCTTTCTGACCCAGGTCTCTGATCCTAATATAGACACACAAAAGGAAAATAGTAATTATTAAAATCCACATGAAGTGAAGGAATGGGAAATGGACTGTAGGTCAGATGTTTGAATAGGAAAAATGCATACTGCTAACCACACTAAGGAAAATGAGGCATATTGCGTGGTGTCAACCCACAACAGACAGCCACACAAATCTATCAGAACCCTTCATTTGGCAAAGTTGGCCTCTTGTGCCCAGCAGTGAGTCTTATAATAATTACTATATAATGAAGTATTGTCTAAAATGTGACTGCTGCCTTGACGAGAGGCATCTGCAGTTAGGGTAGATGTCGTGAAAGTCAAAGCTGCATGATCATGATGTAGCTGTGTGTCCTGCATAGGTGCCATGATAAGGCAAAGGCTGAAAATAGGGGCAAATAAATCTTGCAGCCAATGTAATGCTCAGACCATGAGAAGCTAGTCGCCCTTTCACTGCTGTAGTATAAGTGAGAGAGAAAATAGCAAAATGGAGAAAAACCAGTTGTAAACACCAGGGGCTCTGAAACAGCCCATAGAAATACTTAAGTTTCATATCTGTTGGGGCTTGTAAACTTTAAAAAAATCTTGATCATTGCGTAGCTACTTTATAAGCTGTAATACAACAACCTCTTCATATCACCCAAAGAATTATAGACCCCTCCATGTAGTGGCCATCTTTTTGATGAGGTCATTGAGAAGCCCTAGTTATATCAATGAAGCAAAGAAAATGTAAACTCTAATGGATACCCCAAAGCAAATATTCTTGAGAGCTAAATTGGGAAGTATGGGCTCCTGCATTTCTCATCTCCCATAAACAAATTTCCTTTTAAGGAAGTAGAGCATAAGCTACAATTATCTTTGGTAAAACCAGCCAACTAGAATTAAGGGATTCCTGTTCTTCAAAAATCAAACAACTCTTGTTTTAAAAACAAGCTAGGAACTATAGTCTCCCTTATCGAACACTGATAATGAAGAGGGTTGTTAAAAAGTTATCCTTAGCAAGTTATCAGTAGCAGAGTGAAGAAATTAGAATAACTAGATGCTGCTTTGGCTCTAGGTCTCTTTCCCCTTGCCTACACCAAAATGGAATCTTAAGTGAAAAATTGCAGCATCTCCACCTTGTAATGAAATGTGCAGAAGTGAAAAACGCATTACTTTACCCCACATATATGTACTACATCATTACACCACTGAGAATGTTTCACTAATGATACAGAACATATGGGGGTCTTACATAATGAACTACAATGAGGTGCATTAAAAATATAGATGCGTTTAATTTTATATACTTAAATAACTCTTATAAGGCAATTTCATAAGACTTTTATAGATGACAATTGTTACTACTGGAGGGGACAAAGCTCTGTTATTAACAAGTTTATGCCAGCATTAAGTAGTCTGAGTTCTAGTTAGCCAAAATGCAAGAGATGCCAAGGTCCTAACTCTGGCTCCTTTTACTAGTTTAGGTTGTCAGTTCATCCTGTTCATGTCTTTTGGTTGTTTGCTGCAACTCTAAGGTCGTTTGGTTCAGTTTCATCTGTTTGCATTTGTGATAACCACTTCCATTTCTCCTTTCTGCTGTTCCCTTTCCCTTCTCCATCTGTGTTATATAATCATAGTGTTTAGAATTTTAAGGTTTCAAAGAGGTGAAGAGGTTATTCTATACCATTCTGATTTTTGTTTAATATGCATATCCAGCAACAGGTTGCAACAATTCAGAAACTCCCATCTTAGCTTAAAACTCAGACTAAAACCCAATTTTCTGTTAGGATAATTTTATATAACCCCTGTTATGTCTCAATTTATGGAAATAATTAAAGCAAATTAGATCACAGGAACATTTAATTAGCCAGGCATAGTTTTGAATTAAAGTTCATTTTCTGTGAAAATTAGAAAAGCCTGAGTACTTGATTCTTCATTATATGACGATTTAGCATCATACATCAATGGCTTCCTGAGTAAATGGGGGTAGGGCTGTGGCCTGGAGGGGGCTGTGCTCAATGACCCAGAACCAGAGGCAGTGCCACAAGAGCTGAATGTTCTACAGTGAAGACCATACCAAATCAAAACTTAATCATTTTCATCACATTAAACTCCAGGTTAAAACTTCTTGCTCTTGATTGTGTATTTGATTTTTCCCACTACTTGAGTTCATTACTTGTGCAGCTATTCAAATTTAAAAAAAAAAAGCTTCATCTTATTACTATACCATGTCTGCTGGAAGCTGTAGGATAGTGTTTGTATCTCAGTTCTTAGGCTTGGGGATGATATGTATAATGGAAGAGCTTTTCTGATTTCAACTTCTCTATCATGCTCTAATTTTTCTCACATTAAAAGTGTTTCCATAAATATCACCACATACACAGCATTGAGCTTTACGTTTACTTTGTATACACATGGAGGATTTAGCAACATAATGTGATAATTTAAGGCTTAATTAAAATTTAGCATAGTGACTTAATTTGGATTAAGGTAGGTGATGAAGCTCAATCCATGAAGTCTGGCTCAAACCTCCACTCTTCAAGAAAACTGGCTTGAGGGTTAAGGGAGACACCTTTGCTGCTCCCTCCCTCTACACTGCCCTTTCTAGTCAGCCTAACCCTCCTATGAATCCAGGACTTTGTAACCTTCATCTTTGCATTTGCCACAGCACTTTGCACAGGATTTTGCTTATAACAAGTGCTCAGTAAGTATTTAACTAATGACTAATAGAAGAGCTATACATTGTTCAGATCACATGATTTTGAAATACATTGAGCCCCCTGCTTATTGAGAAACAAATTAGGTATCCCACCCTTCTGATGGCTCCTATTTTATCATGAGCAAGCCAGACAGGAAAATCAAGTCTTTTGATCTCCACTTCTTGTCCTTGGTGCATCCTGCTTCTGGTCCACGGTCACCTTTGGGAACTGTCTTGCAGCAGTCTGAACTTTGTTTCAGAGGCAGTCCCAAGTGGCTGACTATGACACCATGGGCCTAAGGTGTTCTTAGGGGAAAAAAGCAACTGTAACTAGACACTGAGTTTGAAGAAATTTTTCTTTGACTCTAGGAAGATCACTAGCTTTAAAAATATTGCTTTGTAACTTGCTGAACTTATTTTGCAATTTAGTTTTAACAGGTTTCCGGGTAATCAGTACTCAATGAAACAGCAATGGGTAATTAGTACTTGTTTTAGATGAATGCAATTTTAATTGAATCCAGATAGATATAATATCAGCACCTTAAGTCATTTAGGTGTAACTGCTAATTTAAATTGGGTAAAGGCAAATGAGATAAACACGGCTAAATGTAAACTTTGGTACTCTCAGCATGTTATATTCTATAGAAAAACTACTTGGGTTTATTAAACAAATGTTTTCATAAACTGTCCATAAAAATAGTTCAACACTGCTTAAAATAACTCATGCTGAAATTTGTTACCTTATTTAAAAATGTTGGCTTAATTTGGAGATTTTTAACAGGTTATTTCAAAATGTAAATCAAGGACATTGACAGATGGAAAACATCACAAGTATAGAAATGTGCACTTGGTAAGAAAGGTTAAAAAGGAAGTTCTTTTGGATAAAGAGGACATGGTTTGTAAAAATGATTTCATCCTGATAGCTAGTCTACTCTAGACTGGAAATGAAATGATGGAATGTTTCAAGTAGAAGAGGGTGTGTGGAAATCACAGAAGGTTATAAAAGAAATTTTGGATACAAAAGCTATTAATCTAGTTCTTTTTTTTAATTTTTTTTTAACTTTTATTTAATGAATATAAATTTCCAAAATACAGCTTATGGATTGCAATGGCTTCCCCCCCATAACGTCCCTCCCACCCACAACCATCCCCTCTCCCACTCATTCTCTCCCCTTCCATTCTCATCAAGATTCATTTTTGATTCTCTTTATATACAGAAGATCAGTTTAGCATACATTAAGATTTCAACAGTTTGCTCCCACACAGAAACATAAAGTGAAAAATACTGTTTGAGAACTAGTTATAGCATTAAATCTCAATGTACAGCACACTAAGGACAGAGATCCTACATGAGGAGTAAGTGCACAGTGACTCCTGTTGTTGACTTAACAAATTGACACTCTTGTTTATGGCATCAGTAATCACCCTAGGCTCTTGTCATGAGCTGCCAAGGCTATGGAAGCCCCCTGAGTTCACTGACTCTGATCATTTTTAGACAAGGCCATGGTCAAAGTGGAAGTTCTCTCCTCCCTTCAGAGAAAGGTACCTCCTTCTTTGATGACCCATTCTTTCCACTGGGATCTCACTTGCAGAGATCTTTCATTTAGGTGTTTTTTTTTTGTTTTGTTTTGTTTTTTCGCCAGAGTGTCTTGGCTTTCCATGCCTGAAATACTCTCATGGGCTTTTCAGCCAGATCCGCATGCCTTAAGGGCTGATTCTGAGGCCAGAGTGCTGTTTAGGACATCTGCCATTCTATGGGTCTGCTGTGTATCTCACTTCCCATGTTGGATCATTCTCTCCCTTTTTGATTCTATCAGCTAGTATTTGCAGACACTATTCTTGTTTATATGATCCCTTTGGTTCTTAGTCCTATCATTATGATCAATTTTGAACAGAAATTGATCACTGGGACTAGTGAGATGGCATTGGTACATGCCACCTTGATAGGATTGAATTGGAATCCTCTGGTATGTTTCGAACTCTACCGTTTGAGGTAAGTCAGCTTGAGCATGTCCCGAATTGCACATCTCCTCCCTCTCTTATTCCCACTCTTACATTTAACAACGATCACTTTTCAGTTAAGTTTCAGCACTTAAGAAGAATTGTGTATTGATTACAGTATTCAACCAAAAGTATTAAGTAGAACAAACAAAAAAATACTAAGAGGGATAACATTAAGTTGTTCATCAACAGTCAGGGCAAGGGTTGATCAAGTCACCATTTCTCATAGTGTTCATGTCACTTTAACAGGTTTCCTTTTTGGTGCTCAGTTGTCACCTATCAGGGAGAACATGTGGTATTTGTCCCTTTGGGATTGCCTTATTTCACTCAGCATAATGTTTTCCAAATTCCTAACAGGGATCACTTTTCAGTTAAAATTTAAACACCTAAGAATAATTGTGTGTTAATTACAGAGTTCAACCAATGGTACTAGAACAAAAAAAATTACTAAAATGGATAAAGTATTACATTGTACATCAACCGTCAGGAAAAGAGCTGATCAAGTCACTGTTTCTCATAGTGTCCATTTCACTTCAACAAGTTTCCCCTTTGGTGCTCAGTTAGTTGTCGCTGATCATGGAGAACATATGATATTTGGCCCTTTCGGACTGGCTTAATTCACTCAGCATAATGTTTTCCAAATTCCTCCATCTTGTTGCAAATGATCGGGTTTCATTGTTTTTTACTGCTGTATAGTATTCTATAGAGTACATGTCCCATAATTTCTTTATCCAGTCTACTGTTGATGGGCATTTGGGTTGGTTCCAGGTCTTAGCTATTGTGAATTAAGCTTCAATAAACATTAAGGTGCAGACAGCTTTTTTGTTTGCCAATTTAATTTCCTTTGTGTAAATTCCAAGTAGTGGGATGGCTGGGTTGAATGGTAGGGTTATATGTGTTGTATCACATTGAATTTTTTCTATCTCATCATCCTCATAATCTTGAATTGGGGTGTGTTTTTCATTTGGGGGCGTCATAGTGACTTCCTTGTTCTTATTACCTCGGTTTTTGCATTTGTTATTTGGTGTATTGGAGATATTATTTGGTTTCTTCACTGTGGTGCTTTTTCTTGTTATACTATGACTCTAGATTAAGTGGACTGTCTGTTTTTGATGGAGCCTTAGAGGCTTGAGATGGGTGTGGCCTGAGAGCTCTGTTTGGTGTGCCAAAGGTGACACTCCCAGGTTAGGAGTGGTAGATCTCTCTTTCTTTCTTTTTTTGATTCAAAAGGGAAGTAATTCCACACAGCTGAACAAAGTTGGAGGTAGTTAGCAGGCAAATGATATACCCACAGGAGCCAGAGATCAGAAGCTCTTTCCCAAGGACCACACAGGGAATCTGTTCTGCCCTCAGTGTGGGCTCAAATTCTCCTTTAGTCTCCCACTGGGTTGCCAAAGTTACGGAATTGTAGCGTCTCTGGAGAGTACTCACGTGAATTCTGTGAGTTCTCTCCCCCACCCATCTCTTTTTTCACAGTCTCAGTTCAGTAGCACCACAAATTCACTAGGTCCTAATCTCCTGTTAATTCACCCCGCCCAGAGTCAGGTTTTTCTGCTAGGCTCAGGGCCGGTGCAGACCTGAGGTTGCTCTGCTTATGACATATGTCCAAGATGGCGCCTGCTCTTTGTCTTGCTCGCCTTTTAGAGGTGAGCAGAGAGAGAGAAACCCATGTCCGTATCTGTCACTTTCTTTTTTTTCTCTCTCTTCTAGTTAGCCTGGTGAACTTTTCCTCCCGGGGTCGTTCCCTCTAGTCTCCTCTTTCCGCTTGCCTGCTGGTGTCTCGGGCTATTGAGGTTCAGCTCACCTTGCGTTCCAGCGCTGGTGTGTTGAGTCTGCCGCTGGAGTCCTGAACTGTGGGCTTCCATGCTCTCCACGCAGGTCCACTGTGAATCACTAGTTCCAGAAGAGTTTCTTCTGCTGTTTCTTCCCCTACTCTTCCTTGAACCTGCAGTATCTCCACTTTTATTAAACTGTTTCTCCCCGGACTATCATTGTGCTCCCTTCCTATTCCGCCATCTTGCCCGGTGCTCCTATTTCTCTTTGACATAGAATTAGAATCTGATTCTGTTAAAGCAATGTGTTAAAGTAATCTATTATGTTCTAATGTCTTAAATTCTAATTGTTTAAAAACAGCTGAGTTCTTTAAGCGCTATGGGTCATTTAAATAAATGCTTATTCTAAAACATTTGAATATTCACCTTGTAACAATGATCAAATTTGGTCCATATTATGTCATGATGTTAAGGGATCATATTTCAACCAGATACTTTAAGCCTCCTTGGCATCCTTGACAGGCATTCAAAAAATAAAAAAATAAAAAATAAAAGTTTCAAAGAATTTGGATTCTGAAATTTCCAGTAAATTTGGACTTTGGTTTTTCCAGTTTGGGCCCAGCTGGAAAAATCAAAGGATATGTCTCATCTAGTAGACACCAAATAGTCAGGCTATTTGGATTATGTTAGAAGTACTGTCAAGATATGAAGTGGTGCTAAATTAAGTCTTTGTAATATAAAATGCTTCTGATAACAAATGTCTGAAAGTTAAAAATTCTAATGATCTTGTGTTACTAGATGTGATGGTTATCTTAATGAGAAAAGCCCAAAAAGCCTAAAATGGTTAAATGCTTTGTAAAAATCTTACAAGTTCTTTTAAAAACACTGTGTGAAATAAGCAAGTGGTTAATGAGTTTATCGTGTTAAACATGGCTATTTAGTCTTTGTCATCCACAGTTTTGTATAGGTTCTGATGGATGTTTTCCAGCCTCTTCTATTGTATTCAGTACTTTAGGATGTTTCTGTAAACAGATAAAGCCAATAATGCACTACAGGTTCCAAATGGAAGAAAGTATGGTTAATACAGGTTACAAAAAGCAGAAAGTAATTCGAATCAATTGGTAAATTAAAGTTTAAAAAGTTATCATTGAAACTGCTTTATTCTAATGTTATGTGTATACATATTGCATGTCTACATGGGAAAATTTATTAAGAGCTTTGTTTTAATTGGCCTATAGATAAAACATCCTAAATTACTGATACATTTTGATTCACGTGACCTGAATCTCTATTAGATGTCTTAAACTTTTTGGTAGAAAGAAACAAACGTTTTATGTTTGTGCTTGAGTTTGCTGGTTAAACATGCTATATGTGTTAGATATTTAAGAGATGTTTCCAAATACAAGGGTCCAGAGACCACCCCCCCATTTCCTGTCTATGAAATCCTCTCATTACCTGGTTAATGCCACTCTTAGGATCATTGGTTGCTATTCTCATGCTGTCTTTTATATTACAGTGTCTGTTTAAGTGTTTACAGGAGGTGATAACGGAACAAACCGAGGCATTTAGCAACCAGGTGGTCAACCAAATGCTGCTTCAGGGATGTACTCAGCTCCCACCCACGAGACAGAGGCTTGAGACATTGCCCCATGCCAGCAAAGAGTACCTCATCGCCCCATGTCAGCAGGAAGTAGCTCTAAAGGTAGATCATCGTCCCTCTACCCCTCCTAGACTTTTGGGACTAATGTAATCCCATACAACTCTTGCTTGATTAAAAAACAAAAGGGGAGAATGTTAGTAAAATGGTACAGTCTTATCTATGGCTCTATCTATACCCTGACACCATCCTAGGCTCTGGCCCCTCGCCATTGCAGGAAGCCAGGTGGCCACATGGCCCAACCACTGGTGTCAGCTTCACTCCCATCCTAATGGGATTTGCTGCTCCTACTTACCTGCCCACCCCCCAGCAAAAAAAAAAAGGATCTGTTCGTGGCTGGCGCCACGGCTCACTAGGCTAATCCTCCACCTGCGGCGCCGGCACCCTGGGTTCCAGTCCCTGTCGGGGCGCCGGATTCTGTCCCGGTTGCTCCTCTTCCAGGCCAGCTCTCTGCTGTGGCCTGGGAAGGCAGTGGAGGATGGCCCCAGTGCTTGGGCCCTGCACCCCATGGGAGACCAGGAAGAAGTACCTGGCTCCTGGCTTCAGATCGGCACAGTGTGCCGGCCATAGCAGCCATTTGGGAGTTGAACTGACGGAAGGAACAACTCTCTCTCTCACAATCTCTCACTGCCTACAATTCTGTCTGTCTCTCTCACTGCCTAACTCTGCCTGTCCAAAAAAAAAAAAAAAAAAAAAAAAAAAAAACCTATTCCTGAACATGTGGCTCATTCTCTTTTTTTCCCTCCATCTCCTGACCCCTGTCTTTGTCTTTTATGATCTCCTCTCCCTCTTTTCCTTCTTCACCCTTTCCCTCCAGTCTGTCAGATTTCCCCCCAGTAAATATTTCCCTAAAAAAACTACACTGCTGAGCAGTGAAAACACGTGAATTTGTTCTTGAATATGGCAGCCCAGGGTCCACTAGCTCACCATTACCCACTTTGAAGTCTATCCATCCGAATTTAGACCAACGATTTCAATGTGAAAGCAACAATCACACCAGTCTGAATTCATGTGAAATCAGTATTTTGGATCATAAGTAGAAGGTCTTCAAACATGGAATTTAACAGATCAGACAGATGAACCATGAAATTAAATTTGACTTTTCCTGAATATGGTGAATAATATCACAAACTTCTTGCACACAGGAGTCCAAACAAATCCAGCAAAGAACTACTTGCGACAAAAATAATGGAAAACATTCATTTATGACTCCCAGGAATGTGAAATGTTTACTTCAATTGTAACTTGATATTCTTTTCCTATACTCCTATAGTCACAGCAGTATAAAATTCCAACAATGGCTACTGGTTCCCATCAAAACCTATGTTTTGTTTTCTGATAAATATTTAATTTGGGGGACAGTTAATATTTCATATTGATATTTAAAATATCTAATTTTTTCCACAGGAAAGAGATTGTAGTATGATCTTGCCTATATCACTCGAGATAGCAAAGGCAGAGAATATTCCAAGGATCACATGCAGCAGGGAGTAGTATAATGTCAGACTCATGTCTTTTCTGTTATCAGGGTAAACAGTCATACCAGTGTCTTGCCAGTCTCTTATGTCAAAGAGGTTTACCTATTGTAATGTCTGCATATCTATCACATGAATTTTGTCTTGGAAGTGTTCGACTTTGAGTTTTACATAGTTATGGAGATTTGCAATGCTTCCAATAAAATACTGAAAGCTTATTGAAGGTCTGACTTCAGTGACCTTATCATTCTACCAACAGGTTCTCTGAAATCACTTTGTCACCCATTTAATGAATGGAATTTAGGATCTAAACAACGACTCCAATTCTATCCAAATTGAGGAAATAGTAAAAACTTTGAGTAAATACCATTGTACACTTTAATGGATGAATTTTATGGTATGTAAATTATATATCACTAAAAGTGTTAAGAAAAGCAAGTACATTTCCTGGATAGCCACAGGCTACTTCAGTGAGTAAAATAATGGTTTAGAAAATCACCCAGATTTAGCTATTCAGAGTAGGAGTCACTTTAGATCAAAGATGTGAGAGCAGGAAGGCTAACTTTTCTAGTCACAAAAACTAGAAGTCTGACAGGCTAAATGGTCAGGAGTTAAAGGCAAATGCAGGCTTTCAAATCTATTCTAAGAATAGAAGATCAGAACTTGCCACTTGGAAGTTCTCCCGAGTTCATTGCATTGCACTCTGCTTTCAGTGTCCATACTTTCTCCATGGTTATCTCTTAAATATATAGTTTCATACTTAAAACATTCAAATCACTTGATACTATACCCAAAACATAAAAGTACCTAAGTGAAATAAGGCTGTGTCTCCAGAAATAGTTCTGTTGGAATGGAAAATAAGTGGTCCCTTCTCAGTTTCTTGATCCTTATTAATCTTACCATCCATGTTTTTAAAGCTATTTCAAGTCATTTATAGAAAGGAGTATTAGGGAACTTCAAAAATTAAATAATAGAACTTTGGTATTACATTGTTGACCCTATTAACTGTCTTTGAAATCAAAAGTTGTTCCATATAGTTAATATAATTAAGTGTACCTATATGCTAGAAGCCAATTTTTAATTAAAACTTTCTGAACTCCTATCAGTAAACTAAAAAATAGGCAACAAATTTAAAACAAGTATCCATCTCGTTGTACCATATTGTTACTGAAGTCACTATAAAGACAACTTTTTAAAAAGGCATTTATAGAGGCCCACACTGTGGTGCAGCAGGTTAATGCCCTGGCCTGAAGCACCAGCATCCCATATGAGCACCAGATCAAAACCTGGCTGCTCTACTTCCGATTCAGCTATCTGCTATGGCCTGGGAAGGCAGTAAAAGATGGCCCAAGTCTTTGGGCTTCTGCACCCACGTGGGAGACCTGGAAGAAGCTCCTGGCTCCTGGCTTTGGATTGGCACAGCTCTGGCTGTTGTGGCCATTTGGGGAATGAACCATTGGATGGAAGACCTCTCTACCTCTCCTCTCTGTGTAACTCTTTCAAATAAATTTTTAAAAGGCATTTATTAATACATTGGAATTTGAAGGTTGATAATTATGACAACACAGTTCTCATGTTAATGTCTTAGTAATACAACAAGAACAGATTCCATGTAGTATATAGATTAAATTCTAAGAATATTTCACATCCTTTCTCCTTCTCAATTTTCAAAATAACATCCTAAATTTATATTATAGTCAAAAGTTTAATGTTCCTCCAGAGAACTCAACAAGCAAAAGGTAAAGATCACAGTTCAGCAAAAGTATGGGCACACAATCTTTTTTAACCTTTATTTTTAGCTGTAGGTCTAACTTCATTTTAAGAAATATTTGCTTCATATTTGTAGCAACAAGAAATATGTGCTTCAATTTGTACAATACTCAAGTTTTACCAAGAGACTTAAAAGGAGACAAACTAATGGAGAGACATACCATGCGCTAATGAGGAAAAATAATTTTTCAAACTAACTTCTCACTAACTGGTTTTATTCAACACTAACAGGATTTTTTAAAGTTTTACAATGAGTTTCAAATTGATTTGAAAAGATGAATAGACAAGAAAATAAAGTGAGACAGAAATTAGAAGTTAAATTTATCTAGAAATTTAGAAAATGTTAATAGCTATAATAAGCTATGGTAGAGGCATATGGATCAATGAGAACAAAGTGGAAACCAAGAAACAAAATATTGATAGCTATGTACTAAAATTTAAATGAAGTGGAAAGATTAAAGCTCCACCCTCTGGAATTTGCTTTAGACAACAGGAAAATGTTACACCTTTTAGAGGGTAACATTGCCCAACATCATCCATCTCCTTTTGGGTTTACAGAGGCTGTTGGTGGGGCCTTAATTCAACCCACAAACTTTGAATCCATTAATCCAAACTCTGACCCCAAAACCCTGCCTGTTTGGTTTTGTAAAGCCAAAACTGGAGGCTGGGTCAGACCGCGTCTTTGGCTATGAATGCCATTTTAGGAAGTGGACACCGAGATAAGGATTTTTCTGATAGTGGTTGATTTGGGAGTTGATTACAAGAAATATTGGGAAGCAAGAAAAGATGGGAAGGTGAGGCAGTGATATGGTTTTTATCAAGTGCTTTACCATCGTAGGCAGGTGGAGCCTGAGCTAACTGGGGAAAACGTGGGAATCAATGAAGGAAAAAAACACCCAAACTCCACTAAGTGTCCAAGGATGAGACAAATCAAATACTTATACAACAAATCCTGTTACTGGTCCAGAGGTGTTGGATTAGTGGGGAGGGAAAAATGTTAATCTCTGGGCACTTCTAATCTGCTCCTGTCTATAAGATGAACTTTGTAGATCAGATAGAGAATGTAGATGCTGACAATAGGAAGTTAGACCAGTGATTTCTGATGTGCTAAGGGCAAGGGACAGTAGATGAAGAAGGAACTAGTGATATCAAACAAAAGCCAATACTCTATGCAAATTAAGTGCTCAATTAGAAAATAAGACTTTAATGTTCTTAGGATAACCTGCAATGTAAAAGAATAGAAGGGAAAGCTGATAATTGATAAGCTCAGAAAACACAAGTGGTAAATGGGAGAAAGCAACTTTAGCATCTGGCTAGTCTAAGGAAAAATCCTTTTGACTAGGATCTGGGGGATACTGTGGTTAGAATATTTTTAGTTTTTTAAAAAATTATTTGAAAGGCAGAATTAGATCAATCTTCCATCTGCTGGTTCACTCCCCAAATGGCCACATTGGCTGGCACTGGACCAGGCTGAAGCCAGGAGCTTCTTCCAGGTCTCCCCCATGGGTAGAGCGTCTCAAGCACTAGGGTCATCCTCTTCTGCTTCCCCAGGAATTATAGCAGGGAGCTTGATTGGGAAGTGTAGAAGCCAGGATTTGAAGCACTACCCAAATGGGATGTGTGCTCCAGGCAGCAGCCTAACCTGGTGTGCCACAGTGTCAACCCCACCATGGTAGAATTTTGAACAGTGATGTTTTGTAGTGAAGCTTAGGGTGTTCTTCCCAGTCTGTTAGGTTGGACCTAAATCTGCTTGAATAACAGCCTGTGTTAATAGGTGCCTTTGAAGGCAATGTGGCCATGCAAAGAGTGAAGGAGAACACAATGATGGGAGGCAACAGTCACAAGTAATAGATAATTGTGTACTAACCTCTTCTACCAAACTCAAAGGATGTAAGCCCCCATGGGAACCACTGGAAATACTGGTGATTTTAAGACATCATGTTGACCTTTAGGTTTTACTTTGGAAGATAATCTATGTATTGCAAATATAGAGTTTTTGCATCAATATTGAATTTTTTAAAACACTATGACTAAGGGCTTTACCAATTAACCATTTTATTTTTATTTTTCTTAAGATTTTGAGAGGGCCGGTGCGCTGCGGCTCACTAGGCTAATCCTCCGCCTTGCGGCACCAGCACACCGGGTTCTAGTCCCGGTCGGGGCGCCGGATTCTGTCCCGGTTGCCCCTCTTCCAGGCCAGCTCTCTGCTGTGGCCAGGGAGTGCAGTGGAGGATGGCCCAAGTGCTTGGGCCCTGCACTCCATGGGAGACCAGGATAAGTAGCTGGCTCCTGCCATCGGATCAGCGCGGTGCGCTGGCCGCAGCGCACTGGCCCCGGCGGCCATTGGAGGGTGAACCTTTCTCTCTGTCTCTTTCTCTCTCACTGTCCACTCTGCCTGTCAAAAAAAAATTAAAAAAAAAATTTTGAGAGGTAGAGTTACAATGAGAGAGGTCTTCCTTCTGGTTCACTCCCCAGATGGCTGCAATGGCTGGAGCAACTGTGATCTGAAGCCAGGAGCCTCTTCTGGGTCTCCCACATGGGTGCAGGGGCCCAAGGACTTGGGCCATCTTGCTTTCTCAGGCCATAGGAGAGTGCTGGATTGGAAGAGGAACAGCCAGGACTCAAACCAGTGCCCATATGGGATGCTGGCACTGCAGGCAGAGAATTAACCTACTGCGCCACAGTGCTGGGCCCAACGATTAATTTTAGTTAAGAGGTTGAGAGAACTGGTTCACTCCTCAAATGCCACAAAGCTAGGACTGGGCCAGGCTAACACCAAAAAACAGGAACAATCTGGATCTTCTGGGTGGGTGGCAGGGACTGAAATACTTGAACCATCATCTACTTCCAGAATGCACATCCTTAGGAAGCAGAGTAGCCAGATCTGAAACCAGGCACTCACATATGGGATGCAGTCATCTCCTAGAGTAAGTATCTTAACTGTTAGGCTGAACTCTTAGCCCAATTACTGGGATTCTGTAGTATCCCCTTAAATTTTGCCTCAAAAGTGAGTCCCTTACTCTTCTCACCCAAATATTCATATGATATTCATTGATTTGGGTCTCATTGCATGAAGACCCAAAGATAGACATATACATTATTGGCAAAAGAAACTGGTGATAGGAAATTGATTAGCTATTTTGAAAAATGATCCTAAAACATCCCTTTGTAGTAAAGACTCCTAGCTTGATTAAAATATTAAATACAATTAGAATAAGAAATAGATCTCAAAATACAGGATGTCCAAGAATTAAGATCTCCAAAGAAAATATAAATAGATTAAATACATTAAATTTAAAATTTTGGTTTGTTCTAAAAACTTGAAAGGTTGGACATTTAGGGAAATTTCCAAAAAATATTTTAAAAGCCCTGAATCATTGATATAGTAACATTGTTTTGGAAAATTTTGAAGTTATAATAATGCTTAAAACTGGGGCTGGCACTGTGGCGCAGCTGGTTAACGCCCTGGCCTGAAGTGCCGGCATCTGATATGGGTGCCGGTTCGAGACCAGGCTGCTCCACTTCCTGTCCAGCTCTCTGCTGTGGCCTGGGAAAGCAGCAGAAAATGGCCCAAATCCTTGGGCCCCTGCACCCACGTGGGAGACCTGGGGGAAGCTCCTGGCTTCGGATCGGTGCGGCTGTGGCCGTTGTGGCCAATTAAGGAGTGAACCATTGGAGGGAAGACCTCTCTTTTTTTTTTTTAAGTTGATTTATTTTTTTATTTAATATAAATTTCCAAAGTACAACTTCTGAATTATAGTGGCTCCCCCCCATAACCTCCCTCCCAACCGCAACCATCCCATCTCCCACTCACTCTTCCATCCCATTCTACATTAAGATTCATTTTCAATTATCTTTATAAACAGAAGATCAATTTAGTATTTACTAAGTAAAGATTTCAACAGGCTGCGCCCACAAAGATACACAAAGTATAGAGTACTATTTGGGTAGTAGTTTTACCGTTAATTCACATAGTACAACACATTAAGAACAGAGGTCTTACATGGGGAACAGGTGCACAGTGACTCTCATGGATTTAACAATTGACACTTATTGATGATGTCAGTAATCACCCCAGGCTGTTGTCATGAGCTGCCAAGGCTATGGAAGCCTCTTGAGTTCACCAACTCTGATCTTGTTTAGACAAGGCCATAGTCAAAGTGGAAGTTCTCTCCTCCCTTCAGAGAAAGGTACCTTCTTTGATGCCCCGTTCTTTTCACTGGGATCTCACTCAGATCTTTCATTTAGGTGTTTGTTTGTTGTTGTTGTTTTTTTGTTTGTTTGTTTGTTTGTTTTGCCACCATGTCTTAGCTTTCCATGCCTGCAAAATTCTCATGGGCTTTTTAGCCAGATCCAAATGCCTTAAGGGCTGTTTCTGAGGCCAGAGTGCTGTTTAGGGCATCTGCCATTCTATGAGTCTGCTGCATATCCTGCTTCTCATGTAGGATTATTCTCTCCTTTTTAATTTTATCAATTATTTTCAGACACTGGTCTTATTTATGCAGTCCCTTTGACACTTAATCCCATCTTTTTAATCAATTATAAACTTAAACTGATCACTATCTCTAGTGAGATGGCATTGGTACATGCCACCTTGATGGGAATGAATTGGAATCCCCTGGCACGTTTCTAGCTCTACCATTACGGTAAGTTTGAGTTTCTGTCTGTCTCTCCCTCTCTCTCTGCCTTTCCTTTCTCTGTGTAACTCTTTCAAGTAAAATAAATCTTTAAAAAAAATCCTTAAAACTGTCTGCATTTACAAGAATCCTGTTGTCAAAAATCTATTCTTATGAAATACTTGTGGCCATAGATCTAAGTTTATATATAAAAATGTATATAATTTGTGGTTAGAGTGACTACAAATTCTTGAAGGAATCTAAATGTTAAACACAGAAATAGAGAAATCTTGACAGTCATAGAATGGAATCTCATATACAAATCATGTTTTTAAAAAAACCTTTACCTTGGCCTTGAACTACAGTGATAAGTTCACATAGCTGAGGGAAACATAGCAAAGGAGGCGACAGGAACACAACTTTGAGTTGATTGTTACCATTGTGATGGGAACTGCAACTGACGGAAGGTTCTCCTAAAAGTCTTCTGAATTTTCCGAAGTCCAAGGGTTCTGCCTGAGATCCTAAGCAACAGGAAATTTAAAAATGTCCGGGTGGATTTCTTAGAGGTTGCATTCCTATGCCAAATGTGGTTTGATTTAGAAAAATACATACCATATAGGACATATTAATATGTTATGAAATTGTAGCTAATTCTTATTTTCCTGTTTGCTCCAGGAATATATTCTTAAATATAATGCTGGAAAACAAAGGAGTATACTAACTCATCACTTTAGCATATCTTCAGATGCTTAAAATTTCTTCAAATAAACATGATTTTGAATTATAGAGAAAGAGCCCTTGAAAATGGAATAACTTCTAGTAATTTAATTATTTTAATAATATAAAGTTGGGCTTAGGAAGCAGATATATAAAAGGAAATGTGATGGCAGCAGAAGTATAATCTATGCTGTAGCTAAACAATGTCAAGCAGGTACTCTTTGATATGAAGTTACAAGTTTTTTTAGGAAGTTTTGACCAATTAGATTTTGTCCATTCCCAAGATTTTCAGTATTCAGTGACTTTGTCATAAACCACAGGTTGTGACATCAGGAGCACTGAACTGGGTATCAAGGAATGGAAGATCCCATACTCCTTCTGATACCCTCCATCCTGGAGAACTTTGCTTGCATTCACACCCAGCCTTCCTTGTTGGCTGGGAAAGGAAGAATTATCTGTAGATGTATTGATTTTTTTTTTGGTTGCATCTGTTATAAATATTGGCGTAGCACAATCTTTGGTAGAATTAATCTTTGGAACTGCCCACTTGGAGCTTACAAAGTCATACATGACAACCATTGATTGCATTTTATTCAATCACTTATATCCCAAAGCTGGGAATGTATAAGAAATAAGCCAGACACAGAAAGACAAATACCACACTTTATCTCATGTGTAGAACTTTAAAAAATATATATCAATCAGAATTTAAAATAGGGATTTACTAGCAGCTGGGAAGTGGGGTGGGGGAGGATGGAGAAAGTTTGCATAATGGGTATCAAAATGTTAGGCAAGGGGAATAGGTTCTGATGTTCTGCAGCATAGTGGGATGATTATAGTTGATGATGATAGATTATATTTTCCATGAAAAACCAGAAGAGAGGAGCTGGTAGGCTCCAAATGCAAAGAAAATGTAAGAAAAAGGAAAGATTAAATGCTTGATATGATTGGTTTATTTTGGTTTATTTTGTATATATGTGTTGATATACTGTACTGTATCACATAAAATGTACAAGTATTGCATGTTAATCCAAGAAATTAATAAAAAATGTGTACCACCTCAGAATCTGAAATATCTAACCTCAGAATCCAAGTTCAGATTCTGAAAAATTAATGCATACTCCTGGACAAATAAGTAATCTCCCATTGGAACACAGATAGATGGACAGATAATTATATGCATCTTAGACTAAACTTGTCATGTAAAGATGATAGCAGCTTTTGATAAATCTCATTTGTGTTTTGATTTTATGTGTCCTGAGGCCTTGAAAATTGACAGCAATGTACTTCATGAGTAACAGTGAATCTAGTCAGTACAGTACTACCACGTCACTAGCTCAATGGGAGTATCCACTACTGTAGTACAGATTCTTCCTTAAAGGGGCTGACATCAGCTACTAAATTCAAATCAAATATTTTAAGTGATTGTTTTTAATGACAAAGGAAGCATAGTTTCCTTTCTGCTCCCCCCTCCATTGGTTTTTATTTTCTGGGTTCTCTGACTCAGTGACTCAGACTCACTGGGTAGAGTTGGCTATCTGACTGGAAAGATATATTGACTGGCAGACTCATTTCTTTTCCTCTTATCAAAAGAAATCTTTTAAAAATTCATTGAAACTCATCATGATGGTTGAGCACAAAGAGAAATGTTTTAGATGAACTGTGAGCTGGGGAACAGGGGAGAGGCCAGGATGGCATACTTCAGATATGATGCCACTTTTCAGATGGCTTGCATTCTGATGCCCGGGAGACAGGCAGCTTAAAAAAATTAAAAAGCTGGATATTGCATATAAAGTTTAGAGAATTGAGTATTGTCTACTAAAGCAACAAGATTTACGAGGAACGTCTGGCTCAATTGCATTAGGGGGGAAAAGAATGATTTCAAAAAACTCGCTTCCCTGCCTCTTAAAATGAAAACCATCTGCAATGAAAAATTTAAAATGATAAATCTTCTCCTTTCACACTGCTACTGATAAATGGTTGGTTGTTCTCTTTTTGGAGAGGGTATAATTGGGGATGTAGGAGTATGTGATTCATGCATGTAAACATCTTACTAAATATCCAAAGTTTTTTTTTTCTGGAATTTTAAATAAGGTTCTAAGTCTTAAAAATTGTTTTTTTGATATTATGAGAACTACTGCCTGGAAACTCCAGACTGTAATTTTTGAAGTTTAATAACATTTGACCTTTCTTGGCTATGGAAAAAAGAATCTTACTGTGTTTCAAGAAATATATAGTGATTTCAAATCCGTGGGGCATATGTAAGTCAAGATCTGTTCAATGAAATGACATTTTAAATTAGTCATTTTATACAAACTTAGTCATAACTGATGTTAGGCATTCATCAATAGAAAGTTTTTATAGTAAAATCTTAATTTTGATTAAAAATCTACAGATCCAGGCATTTATTCATATATGCAATTATGTGCATTTTTTGTCTTCAAGTGGTCTACTTGCACACACACAAGGAGGGCAGTGATTGAAGTAATCAAACTGCTTATTAGTCTCCTTCTTTGGTTCCGTCCTACAAAATCATTGTCAAGTATATGCATTTTATTTTACACGGATCCTAACAAATGGTGAAAAACTGGTAAATAGGAATGACTGGACTCACAGCGTCACTCTCCATATTGAACTGCCCTTAGTGTATTAATTGACAGGGCGCTGATTCAGACTTGGCTTACTCAGAAGCAGGAGTGAGGTAGAACTGTCTCTGATCTGTTCCATTCCTCAAAAGTAGGGGTGACCAGGCTCCTTTAGAAACAAGCGAGTTTAATTGGAAATTCTGGTGCTTACTTTACTAGTCATAAACCAGGTAATTGTTTCCTAATGCAACCTGGCAGCGCCATTGAGAGCAGATTATACAGACCTGCCATCCTGAGGTGTTCTAAACAAGTGACAAATCATTAACAGCAAGTGTCTGGATCTGAGTGAACTCTGTGGCTGCTACTGGAGGCAAATAAGACCAGAGAGGGGCAAGGGAGATCTGCGAAAGTAGAAGCTGCTGTATTAATGACTGGCATTGTCAGCACTGTGCTGGGGGTGACGGCAACAGCATCTCCACTTCACTCTCTCAGGGGTGTTGCTATGGGTACCATCTCAGGTGTCATAGGAATAAAAAAAGCAGGAGGTAGACTGATGAACAACATAAGGAAGCAACGGATATGCGACGGCATAACAATATGAAGACATCCTTACCATACAAACGAGTGTGTTGCATATTTTGATAGGGACACATTAAATATGGAAGATGGCAGACAGAAGAATTGGTTGAATTGTCAACAAATGACAAAAGGTGCTTTGAAACTTTATTGGTAATTGGGACCACAACAAAGATAATCATAGCAATGGACCTCTTATTACTTGGGTATAATCTTTTATTACTAAATTTGAGTTTCTAGAATTGCATGAATGTGTGGTATAAGGGTGTTTCTTGTGATATGGAAAGACTTGAGAAAGCTCTTCATTATTTTAAAGGCTGAGAGTATTTTCTGCACTTGTTTCAAACTCGTGTTTCCCATGATCAGAGATTCTGTGGAGGTGCCAACTCCCTAACACTTTGATTTTGAAATTAAACATACTGGTTACCTTCCCCTCTGTAGTATGTTAATCATCGTGAGCCTAATTCTCTTACTTGTATGTGCCATCCTTTAGCCTTTTAAATAAAAGGAAAAAAATGAGTATTTTAACAAATTGTAGCATTTCAATGATTATGTGGTAGTTGTCAGATTTCTTCCTAGCAGAGTTGGAAAACTGACATTTTCTTAGTCTCCCAAGTTTATCCAACTTATTAAAATGGCATAAAAAATTGAGGTGGAAAACAGGTTTTGCCACCAACCTTTATTGTGTTATAATCATAGGGTCCAAACATACATACATATTTATACACACATATACACATGTATATTTATAGGGGAGAATATTAAAAATAATCTGAAGCACACAGAACAACTTCCCTCTTGGTTTGCTTGGAAACTAGAAGTTCATACTTGATTGGCCATGATGCATTCAGTCTTTCCAAACTGGCTTGAGTAATTTCTGTAAAAAATAACAGCTAGGGGGTCCGGCATTGTGATGAACCAGTACAGCTGCTGTCTTCAATGCCAGCATCCTACAGTAGGGTTGGTTTGAGTCCTGACTGCTCCACTTCTGATCCAGCTCTGTGCAAACGTGCCTGGGAAAGCAGTTGGAAGATGGCCCAGCTGCTTGGGCCCCTGCAGCCACGTGGGAGACCCAGAAGGAGTTCCTGGCTTTGATCTGGCCCAACCCTGGACATTGTGACCATTTGGAGAGTGAACCAGCAGGTGGAGGGTCTCTCACTGTCTCTCCCACCAGCTAACTCTCTTCTCAAATAAACCTTCCAAAAAAACTGTTGCTTTGCTTTTGTTTCCTCATTTTCTTATTCTTACTCTTGTTCTCTCATTTTAAAACCATAGTAGTTACAGGGAATGTTAGCTAAAATAACATTCATAATATGGAATCACTGCCCATTATTTTCACACATATATCATATAACAGTCATTGGAAACCAAGTTCTGGGGTGATTTGACCAAACTCTCGGGAGGCTATTGCAAATACTTTTCCACAAAAAGTGTTTTCACTGAAATCATAAAGGGACCCTTGGCCCTGACCCTACTGCATATTTATTTTTTGTAGGCATCAATTTACTCCTGTAAAGAAACAAGAGAAGTTCTTAGAGAAGGAAGAGGTCCTCACTTTCAGACACTGTTGTTGTGGCTCTTACGTTAGAACTGGAAGTAGATATTTATGGGAAAATAAAATTGAATTTGACTAAGCAAGAGCTAAGGCCGATTTGAGAATATAGAGAGGAACTACTTATTTTTCTCCCTAATTTGCTCATGAATTCAACATTTATGGAACAGCTCCTATGTACCTGGTACTGTGTTGATCTTACAGAAAGCTAAAGGACTCTCCAAAGAGTTTACAGCCTAAAGACATTTTTTAAATAGTCTGATATATGCTGTGAGTAGCACATATGTGTAATAGTGTGATTTGAGGGATCCAAAAATAAGGGAAGTAGTGAGGAGTCTAATTAGCTAAGAAACTACATAAAAAAAGAATGCTTTCATTTTCAAAGCATCTTTGGGTATAATAAACAACTTAAAGTATTAAAAGCAGAGAAGGAGTACACTAAGATGATGTTACAAACTCCTTGCTAGTTGGATAAGATAGGAGCCAATGTAAACAATGCAGTTGGAATAACCTCTGGATTGACTTCAAAATTTGGGACTTCATTACCTATGTGTTGTATTCACCTTAAAAAATATTTCTTGCTGAATTGAGAATTGTTAATTATTTATACAAGTTGTGCCTTCATTAACAACTAAGAGTTTAGATTCTTAAGGTCGTTGTTGGATCTTGGACTTTAGCTATATCATCTGGGCTTTTTTCTCTTTTTGGTAATGGAGGTTTTAAAAAAATCAATCATGGTCTTTTATTACAAATTTCAAAATAACTTTCTTTCAACCAAGATGTCAAGTTACATCTAATCCAGCAAGGGTAGTTCTAGGAAGGAATCATTTCTCTTAGAAAACCTGATCATTGTTAAAGTCAGATTTAACAATAGAATTAAACTTTTCATTTCTTCTTAGATTTGGAAGTTGTCTGTAGATACTAGGAATATGAGGCAACATGTATGGCTTATGAAGGTAACAGAGCCTCATTGGTACTTAGTGGATAGTTAATGCCACCTGTTAGTAGCAACTGAAGTAGCATACGTTAAATCTTACAAGACTACCAGAGCCATCGAAGTATCCCCCCTAATAGAAATTTTGGTAAATTTTATAAATCATCCTGCTGATTTAAACATTGGATATAACATGTTTACAATCCCAAACATATTACAACACGAATATAAATTGCTTTGAGACTTTTTAATACTCAAAAAGGTCAGCTTTTACTGCAATGTAAAATTTAGAGCCTTCATTGAAATGTCTTCAAGAAAGCTGCTAGGAATTCTTATGCAACCATTAAATATATAAACATATGTAAAGGACAGTGTATATATACATACTTATGTGTGTATTTGTGTATTTATACATATTTATATAGAGTGTGTGTGAATATACATCCTCATATTTATCTGTACATATGTCTGTTCCTGCATCTGGAAGGATAGATTTGTGTTTGTAGAGAGTTGGTCCAGTGTTCATATCCAAATGCAAATTTTGACTCTTAGAAGCATATTTTCATATTTGTATCTCGTTCTTTCTCAGTAGTTTGCCAGTTGGTATATTTCTTTACTTATTTCCCCTCTTTCTCCTCTGCAGTATCCCCCATGAAGTGGCACTGAAAGATCACATTAGCACAGTACCAAGATGTAAAATACCACAAGTCTGCAATTTTTCTGTCTTCAGAGTATTGCTAGGCTGAGAGGATGGAAATCTTTCAGCAATTATACCAGTTTGTATTCCTCTCACATTTGGGACCAAGTACAAATCCGATCCACTCATTCTCCCTGTGAATATTCATAAAAACAAAGTGCCAATTCTGGGCTAATCATGTATGGAACCAAATATGTTGATGAGTTCTAAGTACATACTGCATGTATGTATACATATAAATGTATATATTTATATACATTAATTTTGCTTGTGTCCTCTTCTGTGTAATTTGTTTGTTTAGTATAGGGGTTGCTGTTATAATGTGTTAATAAGCTGCTGAAAGCTTGGCACCTATTACTTGAAATGACAGCTATGTTAGGAGCCTATTAACACTCCATAGCAGCAGCTCTGCAGCTACTAGAAATGAATTTCAAAGAAGGTAAAGGAACAAAAGCGATTCATATCTCTAAGGAAAGCAAATACCATGCCCAGAACCACATATACTTTGGAAATGTACAGTACATAAAATGAAAATCCTCTTCCAGTTAAAGAAACAGCGGAAGAGAACGTTTGGAGAAAGGAAAACTGTCTAAAAGATTTCCAAACAACCTTGAAGACCTAGATGTAAAGGATACTAAGCATAACTTCCTCTCTTTGTTTCTATTGTATTTGAACTAGAACCATGTCGAACTTAGTTATAGGAACGGAATAGAACAGGTAAAGGAAATTCACTTTTCTCTCCATGAGAAAAATTCTAATTGTCTGGAATTAGTTCAAACTTTTTCCTAGTCTGAGTTAGGACACCATTTGCTATTGTTCTGAGGCAGACTTATGAGTCAGCTCACACTGCCTTTGAACTTCTTTAGATTGTCACTGAAATTTTACAACATGGCTGGAAGTCTTGGATAAACTTTAGCCATGATAATAAAGATATGGTAAGGCTGGGAGTGGATAGTTTTGTCAGTTGATGTTGTCTGTGATACAGTTTTTAAAATTAGACCTGTAATGTCTAGGAACGTAGAAATACTTTATTTGTAGCACCATAATATAGGTTATTTATAATGCATTGAACCTCTATGCCTTCTAAGAGCCAGGAAAGTCTTGCAAAGAGATAGAAAGCAGATATAAATTCTAAATGTTTGTATGAATATGAAGATCATTCTTTGTGTACATAAGTTTGCACACACGAATGTGCATATACTAATAAAGTTTCATAAGTTTGGGACAGGTTACTGTCTTGTCAGCCATGAGAAAGTGTAACAGATGAAAGTCCACTCTTTTATTACTAAGACTCAATACAGAATGTGTGCTATATTCTCTAAACGAAACTCCATTTTTCAAGGTAGAGAGACACTAAAATTGCCCTGTAGGACATTAGCTAGAAATGCTCTTAAATTCTATCAACCAAAACTTATGTCTCCCTGGTCCTTTTGTGCATCTATAATACAATGACAATTTGTGCTAATTTGATCATACTAAATAAGTACTCAGGCAAGATAATTCTTTGCTTTCTGAATCACAAGAGTTTAATTATTTTACTTGTAAAAGTGACTTTAAAACATTCTAATTCTAAAAATGTACAACTCATGTATGATATAGATAATAATTCTTAATCTGAGGATTTGATTAACCCAAATGCCCTATTCCATGTCTAGCAGAGAACAGATTGAACTTCAGGAAAGTTTAATACCTTCTAAGACTTGTATTCAGAATTGTCAAATACCAGTATTTAGCTCCTGGTATTATGTTTTGAAATGGTATCTGGATATTCAAACAATAAAACAATAGAGGACTATATAATGTTAATATTCCCCTAAGTTGGTAAAGATCAACATAATTTTATTTTCAAAGTTTTTATTTAAAATCACAATATATGGGAAAAACTTGAGAACCAAAGATGTCAATGTTCAATAATTTACCATGAAGGGAACACCCAGGTAGCCACCACACAGGGCAAGAAGTAGCAATTGATAATAACTTTCATTTCCTTCCCTCTAAATCAAGGTAAACTTTATTCTCTTTCTTGCTCTGCTTATGATTTCACAGCCTAAATGTGAAATTTAGTTTCTTTAAATTATGAAATGGAAAGGCAGACAGAGTTTGAGCTTGGAACACAATCTGGGTGACTCATGTGGGTCACAGGGGCCAATTACTTGAGCCAACATCTGCCTCCCAGGGTACACATTAGCAGGATGCTGGATCAGAAGCACAGTTAGGACTTGAATCCAGGTGATCCTATATAGAATGCAGGAGCCCCAAGCAGCATCTTAACTGATAGGCTGAACACCCACCCCTCTGTTCTTGCAACTCAGAATCATGAGTTACATACTCTTTTCTGGTAGTAGTCTTCATTTCTCTCCTTCCTCACTATCATTAGTTTCCAATGTTTGAAAACAGCTTTTATTATTAAATCATTTATCATATAAGTCACTCATCTAAAGTATACTATCCAATAGATCTTGGTGTGATCAGATGTGTAGTCATCATCACATATTTAGAACCTTATAATTTTGTAAAAAGGAAACTCCATAATCACTAGTCATTCACTGTTTGTCTCCTCCACTCCTCCTTGTCTTCTCTCCCTTTGCCCAGTAGCCCCCAGTCATCACATATCTACTGTCTGTCTTTAAATATTTACTTGTTCTCAATCCAAATGCCCATCAACAGTAGACTGGATAAAGAAATTATGGGACATGTACTCTATAGAATACTATACAGCAGTCAAAACCAACAAAACCCCGTCATTTGCAACAAGATGGAGGAATTTGGAAAACATCATGCTGAGTGAATTAAGCCAGTCCCAAAGGGACAAATATCATATGTTTTCCCTGATCGGTGACAACTAACCGAGCACCAAAGGGGACACTTGTTGAAATGAAATGGACACTATGAGAAACAGTGACTTGATCAGCTCTTGTCCTGATGGTTGATGTACAATGTAATACTTTATCCATTTTAGTAATTTTTTTGTTCTAGTACCATTGGTTGAATTCTGTAATTAACACACAGTTATTCTTAGGGGTTTAAATTTTAACTGAAAAGTGATCCCTGTTAGGAATTTGGAAAACATTATGCTGAGTGAAAAAGGCAATCCCAAAGGGACAAATACCACATGTTCTCCTTGATAGGTGACAACTAACTGAGCACCAAAAAGGAAACCTGTTAAAGTGACATGAACACTATGAGAAATGGTGACTCGATCAGCCCTCACCCTGACTGTTGATGAGCAACTTGATATGTTATCCCTCTTAGTATTTTTTTGTTTGTTCTACTTAATACTTTTGGTTGAATACTGCAATACACAATTCTTCTTAAGTGCTGAAACTTAACTGAAAAGTGATCACTGTTAAATGTAAGAGTGGGAATAAGAGAGGGAAGAGATGTGCAATTCGGGACATGCTGAAGCTGACTTACCTCAAATGGTAGAGTTAGAAACATACCAGGGGATTCGAATTCAATCCTATCAAGGTGGCATGTACCAATGCCATCTCACTAGTCCCAGTGATCAATTTCTGTTCACAATTGATCATAATGATAGGACTAAGAACCAAAGGGATCACATAAACAAGACTAGTGTCTGCAAATACTAGCTGATAGAATCAAAAAGGGAGAGAATGATCCAACACAGGAAGTGAGATACACAGCAGACCCATAGAATGGCAGATGTCCTAAACAGCACTCTGGCCTCAGAATCAGCCCTTAAGGCATGCGGATCCGGCTGAAAAGCCCATGAGAGTATTTCAGGCATGGAAAGCCAAGACACTCTGGGGGAAAAAAAAACCTAAATGAAAGATCTCCAAGAGTGAGATCCCAATGGAAAGAATGGGTCATCAAAGAAGGAGGTACCATTCTCTGAAGGGAGGAGAGAACTTCCACTTTGACCATGGCCTTGTCTAAATATGTTCAGAGTCGATGAACTCAGGGGACTTCCATAGCCTTGGCAGCTCATGACAAGAGCCTAGGGTGATTACTGATGCCATAAACAAGAGTGTCAATTTGTTAAGTCAACAACAGGAGTCACTGTGCACTTATTCCTCATGTAGGATCTCTGTCCTTAGTGTGCTGTACATTGAGATTTAATGCTATAACTAGTTTTCAAACAGTATTTTTCACTTTATGTTTCTGTGTGGGTGCAAACTGTTGAAATCTTTAGTTAATGTATGCTAAACTGATCTTCTGTATATAAAGAGAATTGAAAATGAATCTTGATGTGAATGGAAGGGGAGAGGGAGTGGGAGAGGGGAGGGTTGCAGGTGGGAGGGACGTTATGGGGGGGAAGCCATTGTAATCCATAAGCTGTACTTTGGAAATTTATATTCATTAAATAAAAGTTTAAAACAAAAACAAAAACAAAAAAACTAATAAATAAATAAATAAAAATAAATATTTACTTGTTCTATATACATTAAAACAATTCCCAAGGCTAGTTTGTGGCACAGCAGGTTAACCCACTGCCTACAATGCTGGTATCCCATATGAGCACAGATCTGAGTCCAGGCTGATCCACTTGCAACGTGGCTCTCTGCTAATGCTCCTGGGATAGCAGTAGAAGATGATCCAAGTACTTGGACCTCTGCCACCTACATGGGAGGCCCAGATGGAGTTCTAGGTTCCTGGCTTTGGTCTGGCCCAGCCACAGCTGTTGTGGGCATTTGGGGAGTATATCAGTGGGTGGAAGTGTTCTCTCACTCTCTTCCCCCTCTCTCTGTAACTCTACCTTTCAAATATATAAATTATCATCTAGTTATGTATCTTTTAACCAACATCTCCCTCTCACAAGTTGTTAATATTTTAAAATAGTCATTCTGGTGATGGCTTATTTTGGGGTTTTAAAATATTTTTTTAAAAAAATATTTATTTGTAAGGCAGGTACAGAGAGGGAGAGACAGGTCTTCTAGTCTATGGTTCACCCTCCAAATAGCTGCAGTGACCAGGGCTGGGCCAGGCCAAAGCCAGGAGGTAAGCTTCATCTGGGGTCTCCCATGGGATTGCAGGAGACCAATGGCTTGGCCCATCTTCTTTCCTGGCACATTAGCAGGAAGTTGGATCAGAAATGGAGCAGCAGGAGCTAGAACTGGTGACCATATGAGATGCTGGCATTACAGGTGGCAGCTTGACACACTGTATCACAAGCTGGCTCCTAAGATATTTTATTTAGAGAAGTTTTAGCTTCACAGTGTAATTGATGAGAAATGTATAGAGATTTTCCATATACTTCTCTCCTCATACATAATATCTTCAACAAGTGGCACATTTTTACAACTGATGAGCCTGCATTGATACATCATTGCCACCCAGAGTCCATGTTTCATATTGGGTTTCACTCTTTCTGTTATACATACTACGGTTTGGAAAAATGTATAATGACATATAATAATTATGATATCATATGGCATATTTTCACTGGCTTAAAATCCTCTGCTCTGCCTGTATATCTCCCTTCAGTCCTAACCCCTAGAAGTTACTGATCTTTCTAGTGTCTCCATAGATTTGCATTCCTAGAATGTCATATTGTTGATCATACAGGACATCATTAGACATTTCGGAGTGGCATGACTTATTAATATGTATTTAAGCCCTTTAAGAGTGTATTCCACTGTGTAGTTTGTCTTTACCCTCTTACAAGTGCTTTGTGACAATATTTTTAAATATATTTTTTGGTTAGTTTTGTTCATGTTCTCTAGAAACTCCTGTCTATTCTAGACTTTATATTTTATTGTCATTACATATATATGATTTACATAAATACCTCTTTATGTTGACACTGATTATTTAAGCCTACTAGTCTGGTAATTTTTGTTTTAAAGATTTCTTTATTTTGAAAGACTGGGTTAGAGAAGAGAAAAAAATCTTCCATTCATTGGTTCACTCACCAAAGGGCCACAGTGGCCTAGACTGGAGATTCATCTGGGTCTCCCACACATGGTTGGGAGGGGCCATCTTCTGCCTTTGCAGGTGCATTAACAAGGAGCTGTATTGCAAGTAGAGCAATCGGGATGCAAAGTGTGCTCATATGGGATGCCAGCATCACAGGTGGTGGCTTGACCCCAATACTAGCCCTTTAACTATTTTATCATGGGCTTATTGACCTACTGTTTTAACATGTACTTATTTATTGGAGAGTCAGAGAGGGTTATATTTTACTTAGTTCAAAATGTCTCTTCTAAATTTTTCTTTGAATTTATGAAAAAATTTAAAACTATATTGCTTAATTTCCAAATGGGGATTTACTAGTTGTCTAGATCAAAGCACATATTCTATATGACCTCATTCTTAAATTTTATGAAATTGTTTTTATTGTTCAACATATAGTTAATTTGGGAAAATGTACCCTCAAGAACATATATTCTGAATTGATGACTATTTCAATGTCTAAATATCATTTCTTTTTGATCATGTAGTTAAGTTTTTATATAATTTCTAATTTTTCTGCTTTAAGAGTTACTAGAAGATGCATTAAAATCTTTACTGGATTATTCACTTATATATTTCTATTTTAACTTTACATATTTGAGTGTTAAATGCATATATTTAGAATTGTTTTATCCTTCCAATTCTTTTATTCAGTAGGCTGCTTTACCCTAGCAATTCTTTTGCCTTGAAAAGAGTGTGTGTGTGTGTGTGTGTGTGCTATTTGTACACTACCTTTCATTTTCCTTTTAATGTTTCTGTATCCTTAGAGTCTAGGTATTTGTCTTCAACAATATTTGCATGGGTTTCATTATTCATAATTGCTTGACAATCTTTGTCTTTATTTGAATTGGCTAACCTATTTATACTTAACGTATTTATTAGTATATTTGGCTCGTCTTCTCATGTGGTTCCTATTTCTGCCATTGGCTCTGTTTCCTCCCTTAATTGTTTTCTATTACTGTGACTACTTTTCATAATTGACTTTTAGCTTGAAAGTTATATTCATTTGTTGTCCTTTTGATGATTGTACTAAAGGTTATAGCATACATCCTTGACTTACAAATATCTGATATTAACTGATACTTTCATTTCTATAATAATGAGGACTTTAGAATAGCTTCATTCACCTCTTAGGGCACATACATGAAGATTAGTTATTTTTATGCAGTCAGTATTGATACTTACTTACCTGTCCTGTTTTCCTTACTTTCTTTTCTTATATCCAAATATTCTTAGAAGGTGAGGTGGGTTGTATTACCTAGTTCACTATTATAGAAAGCAAAAATTGACATTTGTCTTAAGTATTTCTAGTCTAATGAATTTGAATATCATTGGTTAGAGCTTAGGTTGATTTTACTTGGAAAATTATTTACATGAAGTAAGTTGGAGCATATGAGCCAATATTTTATTTCTCGTTGATGTAAATTTTACACTAATCTATCTTAACTTGAGTTCCTCAGAAACCAATACTGAAGATTTCTTATAGAAATGATTATTTAGGGAATATTCTTGAACAAATTCTAGAAACTTAGAAAAGAAGGCTATAAGATCCAAGAATGATAACTTTGGCTCAATCTGTTAGGTCTCTGATTACATTATTTACACCTTAGAATTCTGATGAATGCCAAAAAACTGAGAGCATTTAAATGCCTTGTGCTTGTCAATCAGTGTATAAGGGATACCCCCAAAGTGACTTTTAACTTCCTTATTCCCTGGTATCTATCTGCAGATACAGAAGGTGACTATTTGCAATGAAAGCACAACTGGGAGCTGGGAACGACTGGGGAAAACATCCAAGGAGATAGAGGTCTAAAAATGTGTCTGCTCAACTGTCTTGAGCAAGGTATACAGATGCAATTCAGGAATCCAGGGGTATGGGAGAAAAAATATCTGAATTTTCAGTAACTTATAGGAACATTTAATGTATTCAAAAAAGTAGCAATATTAACAGTACCTGTAAAGTTTGTGCTTCTAGGTAGCATAGGGCCTAGCATGTAAGTAAATTAGTCAGTATTTCAGTATTTTTTCATGTTTTCAAAACTGAAACTGGGTAAACATTATTTGAAATAACATTTTCCAAGTAAATAATACTGCATTTGATTAGATAGTGATTATATTGTTATAAGCTGATTATCCAGTACTCTTGTAAATAACAGTATTAAAAAGTGTAATAATGACCTCTTAACACTAGTCAGACACAAGCATTTATTCCAATAGGCAACCTCTGGCCAGAGTTTTGGTTGACATTTAAATATTCAAAAGTTCTCAGGTAGCAATGCATATATTTCTAAAATGTATCTTTGTTAATAGGGTATGGCTCCCACAGCACCATCAGACAAGTATAATGTCAAGAATTAAAAACTTAAATTCTGAAATTTCCTTGTCTCCGGTAAAGCAAAGATGAAACCAAAATTCAGAGATGATGAATCCTTTTGAGTATTATTCTGATATTGTATAATACAGTTTTGTTTAAAAAAAAAAAAGACCTTGTATTCCACTTAATGAAATCTCAATTTTGAAGAACCCAATCATACCACTATGTAACAGTCAGATAGTTAATGATGGTTTGGTCCCATGAGAAAGATATATAAATAGGCTATAAAGTACATTTGGTGTATTCTTTCCTTTCTGATATTAAATTTTATCACTCATCCTATAAAAAAAAAAACTTTTCTTTGGAGCCATTACTTCAAGCTTGGTTGTCTTTTGAATATTGTGGAAAGATTAAGTTTGTGAAGACCTATCCTAGTTGTCGCCTCAAGTTCATGTTTTCTTGGTTAATGTGTATCACCTTATATAGACCGTTCAACTAAAATCATTTTCTGAATTTAATAACTAAGTCTCAATTGCATTCCTAGCAGAATCTCATTTCTTCCTGGGCTTTGTGCATTCTCCTTTGGCCAGGAGCTCCCTTGTATATCAAAGGCGGCTCCTTGTAGAGAAGGGAGACGTGAAGGGCCAGAGAAGCCAAGAACCTGACCCCATGTTACTGCCTCTGCTTGAGAAAGCAGAGAAGTTAAAAACACTCACTAAATAATTCCCTTTAAATCAGAAGAAAAATGATTTTTTACAGTTAACAGTTAGATGCATGATGATTAATGTTTTCAACCTTGAGGGCAAACTCTGCCTGTTTAGTATGAATTTTTTATTTCTGTGTTTCAAGTGAAAAATATCCTGGGGTCTTTTTGAATTTCAAACAATTAGTCCTAATTCAAAATGTATTAGGTTAATTGTATATTTTAATCTAATTTTAATATTCTTTGACTCTGAAATTGATAAGTTAGTATTTGTTTGTTCTTGAAATCTTTCAAAGTTTATATCAATCTCTTATCCCTTTTAAGTAAAATTAATGCTTAATGATAAAATTTGGCCTTGGGAGAAGATAACATTTAAAAACTACATGAACCCATGGGACCAGGGTGTAAACTACCTATCTAATCTATTCCTGACCCATGAGTATGCATTATATTTTATGGAATTTAGTGTGGGACTTCCTCCTCTGGGGGACAGCTGACTTAGATGTAAGGGAATAGACTAAGTAGAAGTGAATGTCATCATTAGCTGTTCATTGGATTTCTTAGACAAAAGGACCAATTTATATGGTCTCTGTGTAAGAGAATATGGTCTATTTTTTTTTTTTAAGAACATTAGGAACAGACTTCTGTTATCTCTACTCGTCTGTGGGCAACTATGAATTTCCTCAAATCTTAAATGTATAACATAAAACATACTTTAATATGCATACATCTTAAAAATCCCACAAAACATCTGGAAGGGTATACAATAAAAGGTTTAAAGTTATTATCTTGGAAGTACAAATATATAATTTTGTTCTTGAGTCTTTGGTTTTCTTAACAAGAAAAATTATAGGACCATTTGAGGGTGGTTTTTGTTGTAATTCTTGACACTTCATGTATTTGAGACAGAAACATCTTTTGGTTTGCTTCCCAAATACCTAAAACAGCCAGGGGGCTGAAGCTGGGAGCCAAGAATTTAATCCAGGGATGGCAGGAACTCAATTACTTGAACCATCACTGCTGCCTCCCAGGATATGCATTAACAAGAATCCAGAGTCTCAATGGATAGTGACCCCGTACTTTCAATATGGGATTCCCACTCCAGTCTAAGTCTTTAAAACATCAATATAGCCCCTTTTTGGCAAGAAATGTTTCATGAAATTTCAGTACAATTGTTACATGTAGGTAGGGTTGCTTTGCTGAAGTTGAGATGAGAGTGCAAACTCTGGCTCAACTACTTAGCTGGTCTTCCTGCCTCCCTTTCCCCAGACATGGCCACGGAGCTGTGGGCTCTAAGAAAATACTGTTACCAGTTTGTTTCTAGCATGAAGTGCTCACTGGGTGAGGCCACAGTGTTGGTCTAGACTTTCTGTGTTGACATTGAACAAACTATGCAGGTAGTGTTTACTTGTTCCTTTCCAAGCCATGCAGATAAAGCAGTATGGGAACAGCTATAATTTAGTCATCCAAGATCTTCTCAAACTTGTTTATTTCATTTCTTTTCAGTGTGTCGGGGGGGAGGGGGGGTCATGATTGCCCTTCTTAAAAGCTCAGTTTGCCTAATCTTTCCAGACGAAACCTTGGACCTTTGGCAGAAAAGATGAAGGTCCAACTCATCATTTGGGGATTTACCATTAAGATTATATTCTGATTCCTTGTCTTTAACATCTTGCCTCAATTATTAAAACCAGATTTCCATACATGCTACAATTGACTTATGCTAGCTCTTGACAATCAGTTGTTAAGCTTTTAGAAATTTTGCAAACTAGTTTATCACACAAGTAGCTTGGAATCGGCTGTTTTGGGAACATTTAGTTTTTAGATGTGCCAGTTTCTATAGAATAAGTCTGTCTTCTTGTTTGGGACCTAGCCACCAGTTTATACTCCAGTTCTTCTGACTGAATCTCCATTTTTTCCCCTACACCCTGATTTATTGTCTTATGCCATAAAAAGATCTAAACCCTTCTTGTCAGACTTTCCTTCCAATGGCAGGAGTTGGGGTCTCCTATCCCAGCTATAGGCTTGATCCTTGTTTTCCATTACCAGCTCATAGATCTCTCCTAATCTAATCTAGCTAAGATGATTAACATGTCATCATCGTTCCTTATATTAACTCAATGAGCATCAGTCCAGTAAGGTCTTGCATTCCCTGTTACGTAAGATCTCCAAATGTCTTAGTGCTGCCTTCTTGACTTTCCCTTTAACTGATGTGTTGTATCTCAAAGTCTGAAATCCTTTCTAGTTTGTGGTTCCAGGTCTGCTTTTATTTTGTCCCAATTAACTGAAATAAATCATTTCTTTAGAATTAAAGTTTTAAGCATGTTCATACTAGAAATATTTTTCTACATTATTAGGCTGTAAATCACTTAAATGTATCTTGTTAGTAGTTTTAATTTTAACATCTAGATTAGCATTTTAATAAATAAAATCTAATATCCATAATAAATGACTTTATATATGGTGAATACTTATCACAGCATCTGCATTTTCTCATAAAATTATTTAACATTAATTGCTGCTATCTATGTTCCATGCAGTGTTCTGTGTGCTTGGGCATATTAATTCACCTTAGTCCTACAGAATTCCTATGGGACATATATTTTCATTTTACAAATGAGGAAGTTGAGATATAGAGAGATCTTATACTTAGTAAGTGGCAAGGTAATTGTTTGAACTGGTAGTCTGGGATCCAGAGTCATGTAGGGTGGTCCTTTTGCATTATTTAAAAGAGCTACAAAAAGAAAGATCCTTCATTTGCTGGTGCATTTCCCCAGATGGCTGCAGTGCCCAGTGCTGGGCCAGGCTGAAGCCAGGAGCTTCATTCTAGTCTCCTATGTGAGTGGCAGGGGCCCAAACACTTGAGCCATCTTCCACTGCTTTTCCCAGGCCATTAGTGTGGCACTGGATCAGAAGTGAAGCGGCTGGGACATGAACTGATACCCATGTGGGAGGCAGGCTTCACAGGAGGCAGCTTCACCTGCTATGCCATAACTCCAACTCTCCAGAGTCTTATCCAGTCTGCTATCTTGCCTCTTCCTAACTGCTCTGAGATGTTGCTGATGAGAAAATCCGCACTCCTTTTTAAAAATATTTTATTTATATAAAAGTACATAAAGTACATATAATTTTTTATTTAAAGGAAATTTCATGTATTTAACATATACAGTTTTAAGAACATAATGATAAAATCCACGATTCTTAATGTTGGTATATTATACCATGTAATAGGGAACCGAGGAAGGCATGACCTAACAAAAGATCGGCAAGCTGAAAAGTTCCTTCTCACACTAAGGACAATTGGGGGAAATGACATGCTAAAGGGATTACTGAACTACACAGAACCACAAACTAAGTGCACTCCTCATTCTGTTATGACATTCTTTTCTCCAGTCATAACAATATTTGACAAGGCTGGCTATTGCAGATAAAGAAAGCTGGGAAAGAAGATGTTGTACTAACTTACCCAAAACATCTAAGAAACAAAATTCCTGTTACTTGGGAAATGGAAACATAAATACATTAACAATTTAATTTGAACATAAAATTAATATGTGTAACATTCACTTGTGTTTTAGTATGTTCATACTGTCAAAACTGAAGTTCTAGGGTGTCTTTAGTGTGAAGATAATGCTAAAAATTCTTCTGTAATGACATCTTGCCATTTACCCTTAGAAAAATAACATATATATGCCATGGTAGTTGGTACATCGAGTAGGAAATGATGAATCTGAATTTCAGTGAAACAAGGATGAAGATACAGCAATTCTTAACCCTAGGGTCTAGATTGTTTCTGGAAAGTTCATAGGAAAGACAGGTTGGAAGACCTCAGGAATCAACTATACTAACATTATTCCAGGAGATTTTTGATGAATCTTATTTCAGAATTATTCTTCAGAAGGTCAGGCTATCATTTTGCAGAAAAATGATTGATTCACAGAATTCTAAGTCCAGACTTTAATCTCAGTCACTACTTAGAGCCTAGAAAAGCATAATAGTGGGAAAATAAACATTTGTAAATGCCAGCAGGTTGTAGGAGTTTTACCCCAGTCTTGGGACTTTCATTATAGTTACCAATCAATGGAATGTATAGGTAAACCTATGTGAAGACCGTGGAAGCACATTAAACATGCAACTAAAGTCCCTAAAACATGATTTCTACTTTGGTTTCTCTAAGCAGGAAACTGACTTGGAACAATAGACCTACTTTTTCATGCATGTTTAACTGCTATTTTATTGTTAAAAGTATATTAGAATGGAGTCTATAGTTTATTTTCCTATGATTCTAGAGAAAAATGGTTAGGCCTCTTGCCTCTGAGATACTTACTTAGAACTCTTCTGCCTAGCCCAAAATGTACAACCATTAAGTTCCAGAAGAAGAAACTGAGGCTCAGAGAATATTAATGAAGTACTCATATAGGAACTAAATGGTGAATCTGAATTAGCGTGGTAGGTGGTTCCTAGTTTCTCAATAGACCTTCTAGGTCACATTTACCACATTTTCATGAGTGGAAAAAATGTTTGATATTCGTGCTTTATTGCTTTCATTCCTGGTGCCTGGGATCACTACCTGTGTCTGGATGTACAAGGCCATCTGTTTTGGTATTCAGTTTTGTCTGTTCCATATAGCACTTACCATGTCCCTTCATACTTCTGTGCTTTGACTTCTCTCGGATGATAATGTACTCCTCCTCTGTACTTTACACACAAGATTTACTTGAAACAGAGTTGAAGAGACCTTCCAGTTGCTGGATTCCTTTCCAAATGGCCATAATGACCAGAGCTGGATCAGGTCAAAGCCAGGAGCCTGGCACTCCATCCAGGTCTCCCATGTGGGTAGAGGGTCCCAACTACTGGGCCATCTTTCTGTTTTTCCAGAAGCATGAGAGAACTGGGTAAGAATTTGAGCAGCCAGGACTCAGACGGGACTCACATGGGATGGTGGCATCACAGGCAGTGACTTAACCTGCTATGCCACAATGCTGGCCTCTGTTCTGTTTTAAAATTCTGTGAGATGGTTGGATAAACCAACCTTTGCTGTTATCTAACAAAGTTATCAAACAATACCTTCAAATTAGATTAGCATTTCCTTAAGTAAGTACTTCCAGGCCTGACGAAGTACCCGATAGAAGTTTATTTTCCAATAAAGAATGATCTCATATATTTAAAACAAATAGGCAGAGGCTTAATCCATTTGTATATAAGGCCAACTCTGAATATGGACATTTAAATACTCTGTATAGACACTCAAGTCTTCAATACTATACAGAGATTCAAATCTAACCCATATGCTGACATTTCCTCCCTCTGTCCCTAGGTGCTTATAATAGTAAAGCCAAGCAGATACTGGGAGACACCCCTCAAGAGAATGAAGTTACTTCTATGGGAGTTTGCTTAAGGGAGCCACTGGCACCTTCTGGTCCTCCAGAGGAGTGCTGAATGAGGACTTTCCAGTCACCAGAGATGTTAGCATGGCATCCAATATTGTAGTCTATTCAAACTGTATCCAAACCACCTAAGAAATAAGTTATGTGGAAGACTACTCTCTCTCTCCCCGCAACCCCATCACCCAGCTGCAAACTGCTTTCTGCTTTGCAGGGAACATTTGCAAACTGAAAATAAGTGCTACTGCTAATATTTTAGCACCAACAAATTATGCCTACCCTCCTTTAATCTTCCATGAGTACTTTTTTTCTTAAACTGTGCCACTACAGTGAAGCTCAGAGATTAGAACTTCTCTAAGTCCAACTAACTTATAGGTCAACAGAATAATTGGATTTCTACTTTTCAAACACCATTTTAAAGTGGTAACCTGAGTGTTGTCTTGTGTGCTTTGTGAAGGAGTCAAAAAAGTTGAGGACATTTTTTATTTGAAAGACAGAGCTAGAGGAAGAGACGGAGAGATCGTCCATCCACTGGTTCACTCACCAAATGGCTGCAACGTCCGGAGCTGCACCCATCTGAAGCCAGGAGCGAGAAGGTTCCTCCCGGTCTCCCATATGGGTGCAGGGGTCCAAGAACTTGGGCCACCTTCCACTGCCTTCTTTTCTAGCCTGGTTTCCTTAAAGGAGTTAAACCAGGGAAGCGAAGACAAAAGCCTTTGCAGGAGAGGGAAGCCACAGGTGGTTTGGCAGACGTTGAGGTAACACTTCTACTTCAGAAGAACTTTGGGATGGAGGCAGCACCTCAAAGAATATTACTCTAAGTAGACTGGACCACAGACACTTAAGCGCTAGGCTTCTCAAAGATATCCAGCCCAAGAATATAGGCATAAACCTGCCTCTCAGGAACCACCTGGGCATGGACAAAGACAATCCACACTGTTAATCAGACCAGAGATGCCACAGTAAGTGTCTGACTTGCATAAAATTCCAGAGCATGAGTGTCACCCTAGGTTGGGGAGTGAGATCCTATAATGACTGTGATTAATTTGGAGGGATAGGACTACTGATGAATTTAATTTGATTTATAGACCTGAGTTAAGTGACCTGAGTTAACCTATTTGGTTGGTGAGTTTGGCACTGTAGATTTGGCTGTCTTCCTACAGTACTTAATGCTCACAAAGTTTACATTGAGATGGAATTTAGTGAGAAAGATCAAGTGAATTCATTGTTCTGTGTGCTTATAACAAAAGAGAAATCTTCTCCCTGTCTTACCGACTTGCTCAGTATTTAATTCAATAGCCATAGATGGTGTCACATTTCTAGATAGCTGCATCATTCAATTGGTATCAGAGGTCTGATGGCCATATGGGCATAACTGAAGGCATAAATAGATCTCAGGAAACATGAAGTTGATAGCTTTCTGTGGTAAAAATAATGAGCTATAAAACACACTGTAGGAGACTTTGGGAATTTAAAAATCAAGTTTCCAACTCCTTGAATAACTTCTAACATTTTCTAAATAGTCATCTACACAGAGCTGCTGACCTACAATGGCAAAGATTAATTTTGTTCTGCTTTGAAGCAATAGAATAAAACTTGTGTTTTTCAGCAGAAATCTTTGATCTCCAATTTAAGACAAAGCTAAGAAACAGCCAACAGATTTACATGGCAACTGGTCATTACACTAAAAACAAAAACAAATGAAAAGGGGAAGGTTAAACAGAAAAATCCAACTCCTTAATCCCTCATCTCCTCCCTTCCTTCTTCATATACTCTTCGATACACAGACCTCTGAGAAACACAGAACCACAAATGACTATGGGTGAAACTCCTACTACTTAATAATGACATCCCTTAAGTTAGCAAAAATCTGCCAACATCTGCGAGTTCCTCTACAGAGTTGTGAGCCAAAGTTAAAAATCATGTGTGACAGTGCTGTGGAAAATACAATTGATTCGAGTCTGATTGTGTCAGTTCCAAACAGAGACAATATTGATGATGCTGAACAGTAATCTTATTGGGCTTGGACCCAACTGAACATTGGTCTTTGTCAACTCATTATTCCTCTATCAGACGGATCTCTGCAGATTGATCTTGCCAGCACCTCTTGATGTGTCTCACAAATCACTGTTCTGTTGGCAGGCGGATTTGAGTAGTGCACAGTAATTGCTGGGACTTCTTTCCCTCTCTCTCTGTCTCACTCTCTGCCAGGAGACAGTAACTACATATTACAAGTTATTGTCATATGAAAGACGAAAAAGGTCCTAACAAGATAGAGTAGGTAGGCTTGCAGTACTTGGTGATGCCCAGAGCTATGGCCCTACCACCGATGCTTGTGGATTGGCAAAATAAAGGATCAAATCTTCTCTTTTACCTTCAATCAGTGAGAGGGATCCCTGAACTTCTGAGAAGTCTGCAGCATTGCCTATAGGAAAGTTCAGCTCTGCAGTTGAAGGATCAAGTTTGGATGAATAGCATTGTCTGAGATTTTAGCAAAATTGAAAAGTATATAGTCTCACTGAGACTGAGAACAGGGTATTGGGCATAACATTTTTGATGAATACCATTGTCTCCTATGACTTGACTTGCCTTTCCTCATGAATAACTTGACGTTCCTAATGGACATCAAAACATTCAGAAATTATTCAGTATGATACAATGGGTCGACATGTATGTGGATTTCAAGTAGCTTTGTCAGAATAAAGTCAGGTCTGAATGATGGTGATTTAGTTTACTACTTTGAGGATGAAGGCTTCTTCCAGGCTGTGTACATGTGTGTGTTGGATTACTAGCTAATTGGAGGAGGGCATCAACCAGGATGATTCAGGACCATGTGGTTTAAGGATATGTAACTGACATCATATATGTCCTCATCCATCAGGATCTGATGGTTCTGGGAACACATAACACTTCAAGTCACTGAGAGCAAATCAGGTTCTAAACTTCTAAGTAAGTATTTTAGAAAAGACCCAGGATGCTCCATCATCTGTGATAAACAACAAGGATTACTTGTGTGTATTTTTTTTTTTTTACAGGCAGAGTGGAGAGTGAGAGAGAGACAGAGAGAAAGGTCTTCCTTTTGCCGTTGGTTCACCCTCCAATGGCCGCCGCGGCCGGCGTGCTGCGGCCGGCGCACCGCACCTATCCGAAGGCAGGAGCCAGGTGCTTCTCCTGGTCTCCCCTGGGGTGCAGGGCCCAAGCACTTGGGCCATCCTCCACTGCACTCCCTGGCCACAGCAGAGAGCTGGACTGGAAGAGGGGCAACTGGGACAGAATCCGGCACCCCGACCGGGACTAGAACCCGGTGTGCCGGCGCCGCTAGGTGGAGGATTAGCCTAGTGAGCCGCGGCGCCGGCCACTTGTGTATATTTACTCATAGGATACAAACATGGAGGCTGTTGTCAGATACTGCTTCTTTCCTTCTGATTCTCTATTTTTCTGCTTCAGGCTACCTTATGACAATATTAAATGGGATGAACTACAGGTTCTTCAGCAGAAAAGCACTGTCTACCAGCTCAATGCAAATGCAAAACTATACATAATAAATAAATGTATAGTATCTTAGAGGTTCCTGATAATAATACTTGTGGAATTCGCAGAATCTCAGATACTGACTTCTTTTTAACTGTCTACTGCTTCTGAAGTCGGTGTGTTTTTTTTTGCGGAAGCCATGCCTGCACAACAAGCTCCATCGTGAAGACATTTGGTGATGCAATGATGGCACTTGGAGAAATTGGAAGTTACACCAGCTCTCCACGCTATACCTTGAACAGAGTTGTTCCCTGACTCTAAGCCAAAGATTATAGTGACCAGGGGTTCATATGACCCATCAGCTTAAGTGCAATGTGAATTTACTATAGTGACTTGAATCTATTTACTTTTCACACTTTTCCTGGGTTGAAGAAGGTCATTGAGTGTTTGGGTTTGAAAAGCTTCCTGCTGGGAGGCAGGCTGCATGGGGAGGCAAAAATAAACAACACAGTTAAACATGTCTGCATATCAGCCTTAAGTATTCCAACAGAACTTTAATGCATGATTCACAGAAGGGGACTGACAGTGCAGATAATGGAGTGTTGACTATTCAGATTCATTTGATACCACAGAGGATTGACAGATGTGATGATTCGGATGATATTCCACTGTCTCATCCCACTCCTTCAGCAACACATTTAAATGGGAGAAAACTGCACAACTCGGTCATCATGGTCAGCTTTAAAGATATACTGAGTAACAAGAAAGATGAGATGAGCATGTAAAGGATTGTGGCTTTATCTTGGTTTTGGGTGAGAATCGCCTCAGTGACAACACTGACTTCTGTATAGGAAGAGGCACCTGATTGAAAGACTCCATCTTACTGTTAACTTATCACTAAAGAAGAAAATACCATTTTCTCTCTTCAAAAATTGACAGACTTCACATAGCAAAAGGTTTGTCGCTGTAAGCAATAACTACAAATATGGGAATATAATATGTGTCCAACAGTTTGAGTGCTCAAGAAATCATAAATCGGGGCTGGCACTGTGGTGCAGCAGGTTAACGCCCTAGCCTAAAGTGCTGGCATCCCATATGGGTGCCAGTTTGAGACCCAGCTGCTCCACTTCCAGTCCAGCTTGGCTTCGGATTGGCACAGCTCCAGCCATTGCAGCCACTTGGGGTGTGAACCAGCAGATTGAAGACATCTCTCTCTCTGTCTCTCTCTCTGTCTCTCTCTCTCTCTGTGTCTCTCTCTCTGTCTCTGTGTTTCTCTCTCTGTCTCTCTCTCTGTCTCTGTCTCTGTCTCTCCCTCTCTCTGCCTCTCCTTTCTCTGTGTAACTCTTTCAAATAAATCTTTAAAAAAATCGTAAATCATCACTAAAAGAAAATTGGAATGCAAATGAAGTTTTCACCAATTAACAAGTCCATACCTAAAAATACTGTTTTCCTTTGGTTTACTTTGTCATTTTATTTAGTAATTTGAAGGACTGCTGTTTGTTTCCAGTAATGTTGTGCCATTTGGGGGGGGGGAGGTATCTACCATAAGTTAATTATAGCTACTAATATGGAGTTATTGAGGTGGAAATAAATGAATTATAGCTATTCATACAAAATTTTTGAAGTATGAAAAAACTGGGGATCGGGGAGAAGCAATGGAAAGGTCTTTGGGTGATTCTCTTAGGCATAGTATCTATTGTCATGACCACAAGTGCAGTTGAAGGTGCTGGATGGCTTAGAAACTGCTCAAGGTTCTAACAAATAAGATTTAGGAGACATCAAGAAAATTGAAGTATGGTTTTAATTCTACAAGATGACTGTTTTTATGGGAAACTACAGGAGAGCACAGATTCTATAGGTTTTTTGAGATATTTTTTGAAAGGTACAGAGAGAAATCCGCAATTCACTGGTTTTCACTCCCCACATGACTACAGTGGTCTGGGCTGGGCTGTGCCAGGGCCAAGAGCTTGGAACTCCATCTGAGTCTTCCATGTAGGTGGTAGTGGCCCAGAGTTGGACCATATCTGCTGCTTTCCCAGGTGCATTAGAGAGCTGGACCCAAAGCAGAGAAGCTCAGACTCCATCTGGCACTCTCATATGGGGTGTTGGCAATACAACCACAATGCCAGCCCCAGATCCCATTACATACACTTACTGAACCCACTTCATTGAATGAGCCCTTCCATACTCTACTTCCAGAGAGAGAGAGATGTCGGAGTTTTACCTGCATACCAAAAATGGGCACCATAAAATCCTTGCTTTGAGGCCTAAACTTCCTATATCAAGAATCAGGAACAGGGGCCAATATGGCACAGCAGGTTAAGCTGCAGCTTGCAGTGCCAACATTGCATATCAGGGTGCTGGATGGAGTTCTGGCCACTCCACTTCTGATCTAGCTTCCTGATGATGTGCCTTGTAAGGCACACTGTGATGGCTCTAGTGCTTGAGTCCCTGCCATCCTCAGGGGGACAATGATGGAATTTCTGGCTCCTGGTTTTATTCAGTATGACCAGCTCTTGCAGTTGCAGCCTTTTGGGGAGTAAACTAGCAGATGGAAACCCTCAGACACAGTCTCTCTTCCTCCTTTGTTACCACTCTGTCTTTCACATAATAAGTCTCTTTAAATTCAGGACCAGTTTCATTGATATGTAAACTCTGCAGTCACACAGTGCCCTGTGCTTGCTTAACCTCTTCTACTACCATTTTAAAATTCTTAATTATTGAACAAAGAACCCACATTTTTCTTTTACAAAGGGTTCCACTTAACAGACCAATTGGAAACTGCTTAGTTGTCATATTAAACTGGTTTCTTCCTTCTGTTTCTTTTGGACAGAAATTAGTAGAGACCCGTAAGAGGACATATAGATGGGGAATTGTTTGGTCTTTAAGTTGTTCCATACCCAGAGAGACCCTGCATCATGTTCCTGTCACACACAACAGCCATAACATCACAAGTGCTTGTTTTTGGTAAGACTCTTCAATAGTATAAGTCAACCTTCTTATCTATTCATGTAACAAAAGAAATCTATTTTGAATTTATATTTAGTTTCCACTAACATTTTAAATGCCTTATAAAAATAAGGATAGTGTCCCTTTTCCAAAACAAAATAAATCAGGATCCTTCTAACCTATGAATACAGCTGGGAAGAACATTCCCAGAGCAAATAGACAACCCCCTTACCTGAAAATGCCAGCTCTAATTTTTAAGTCTTGTCTACCATAGTACCATTGGGAGATACTTAATGAAAATCCATTCACTCTGATAATATCTTGCAATAGACTGTTCAAGCCTAATTCCTCAGGGAGCACACCCAGGATGTTTTGGATGGGGCATCAATCCTGACTTTTTCCAAATGAATTGTCATTTGCAGTTCTCTCCCAGCATTCCTCTCTGTGGTGGTGTGCTGCTGCTTGCTTCTGAAGCTTCCAGCAATTACTGTTCCCGCTTTACAAATATTTGCATGATTAATTTTTCTGGTATATGTATTTCCAACCATGAGTACAAACAACTTTTCATTTCAAACAAGTGAGGAGGCACCCTGAAGGGCAAGATTATACATGTTTATCAAGTTGCTGCTGTGGAAACTTACAATTTTTTTGCAGAAAACTTCACTTTTTCTAGGGAAAAATGCAAATTTAGTACATGTGAAAGCTATTTTTCATTTTTATAAAATGAAATGACAGCAGGAATAAAATATATTTACAGGAATAGTTATTGTGGCACAGCAGTTAAGTTACCATGGAGGATGCCAGCATCTCATATCAGAGTGTCTGAATTTGAGTCTACTCCTGCTTCCTACTAATGTATACCTTGGGGAGCAACAGATGATGATTCGAGTGCTTGGCTCCCTGACATACCATGTGACATACCTGTAAGGAGTTCTGGGCTCCTGGATTTGGCCTGGCCCAGCCCTGGGTGTTGCCAACGTTGGAGGGGTAAACCAGTAGATGAATTCTCTCTCTCTTTCTCTCTCAGCTTTCCAAATAAAAATAAGACCTCAAAATATATTTAAAGTCTATGATTTGAGGGCAGGGTAGTGGTACTGTGTATCTTCCCATTTGTAAAGCCCTCTTTTCTACAGTAAGAGGTGATTGTAATTTAGACTTTTATGAACCCCAAGGAGAGCTCTTAGGCAGCTTTACAAGTTATGAACATAATAAACCAAGGAAATAAAACCTAGGTCACTAAACACTTTGAGAAAAATTCATTGATGTGAGTAATCGATTCTAGAAACTTCTGTGATAAAGGAGAACTCATTAAGGCATAGAAAGCATTTGCTTTTTTACTAATATAGGAAAAGAGAACTCTTTTGCAAAATTCTAATATTATCACTTATCTTGGGTTTATATTTTGAGTTGTCAACAAAACTTAATAGTCTGACCTTTTAATATGAAGCCTTGATCATTTAACTAATTTTTAGGAATTTTAACATGGCTGATTAGTCCAAATATTATTCTCTAGAGACAGAGTTTTCCAAAGATTAGTCCTCATATACCACCTTCCAGAGGAACATGAGATTATTTTAGGTGTTCTAGGAATGAAAAAATTTTTTTAGCAGAACATCACATAAGATTATTTCAGATGTAGCAGCAATGTTAGAATTGTTAGAATAGTTTAATCTTTACTGCATCAAGTAAACTTAGCCACTAGGTATTTTTTTAAGTTATCCCCGCCAAAAAACTGGGGGAGCTTTTGTTTTTCCACCACCACATATCAGTTTCCCAATAGCTCTCTTTTTGGAGGACTTTGAATTGATGAGTAATTGCCTTTGAGATATATTTCAGAGCTTCATTCCCCAAATAAAAACTAATCTGGACAAATTATATACTACATAGATTTCTCTACAGATGCTTTTCTTTAGAATCCAAATGAGATACCCTACAGTGAAATTTTGAGTATATTTTAATAATTGAAAATGTGTTATATACATGTATAATACCAACTAGCACAACAACTTCAAGTTTTAGTAAATCACATTAGCACTGACTTCAAGAAATCCAAAGTATCATCCTCTCTCACCGTCTTAACATTATTCTCAGAACTCGCCAACCATCTTGCTGTAGATTAATTAAGACCATAAATCCTAACTGGCCTCTCTGCTTCTACCCTTGATTCACAAAGTTGATCCTCCTTGCAGAAATAAGACTTTAAAACCTGGGTTAGATTAAAACCATCCAGTGGCTTCCCATCTCACTCATAATCAAAGCCAGTGTCCTAGCTGTGTCCCACAAGCACCACCTAGTCTTGCCTTCCCTGTCACATCTGACCTGTCAGTCTTTGCCTTACATCCTTCCAATTTTTCTCCCTGTGCTCCAGCTTCCTTGCTGTTTCTCAGTCCTGCCAAACTGAGGTTGAACAGGGCCTTTGGGGTTACCTTCTTCTCCCTATCTAGAATTGTTTCCCCAACTATCCACAATTCTCAATTCAAAACTCTGCTCAAATTTTACTAGATTTTTCTCCCTTTTTCAGATGCTTTCATCTTGTATTCCTTTACTGTGTTTTTCCATAGTAGTTATTCCCAGGGATAGTCATTCCACCATACCTGTGGCCCACCCTTTCCCATGTGATTTCCCTCACTCTGATGTTGGGCTTGACCATCTAACTTCAGCAAATGGGATGCTGATGGATCTAATGTGGATAGAAGCTTGAAAGAGTTGTGCTAGTTTCTATTTTATTGTCTTTTTGAGGTTTCCATGATTATGTGCTGGAGAATGAAGTTCGTAGAGGAGGACTAGGTCACCCCAGTCATCCCAGCCACAGCACCCTATACCATCAACAGCCAGCTGACTTTGGACTATCTGAGCAAATTCAGCTAAATGCCAGAACAGCAGGATAGTTAAACATTTCCTCTATGAGACTGTGACACATTTACGGGTCATTTAAAGATTTACTTGGAAGGCAGAGTTACAGAGGTCTTTGATCTGCTGGTTCACTCCCCAAATGGCCACAACAGCCGGGCCTGGGCCAAGCTGAAGCCAGGAGGTTCTTCTGGGTATCCCACATGAATGCAGGGACTCAAGCACTTGTACCATCTTCCACTGCTTTCCCATGCGCATTAGCAGGGAGCTGGATCAGAAGTGGAGCAGCTGGGATGCCAACCAGTGGCCATATGGCAGCTTTACCTGCTATGCCACAATGTCAGCCCCACAGAGCTTATTTTTAAGAAACCCAGTACTAGAGTACTTCTTAAACAGTATTTGAGAGGTAGAGTTACAGACAGAAAGAGACAGAAAGATCTTTGACTGCTGGTTTACTCCCCAAATGGCCAGAGCTGAGCCAATCCGAAGCCTGGAACCAGAAACTTCCTCTGCATCTCCCACACAGGTGCAGGGGCCCAAGCACTTGGGCCATATTCTACAGCTTTCCCAGGCCATGAGTAGAGAGCTGGATTGAAAGAGGAGCAACTGGGACATGAACCAGCACCCATGTGGGATGTTGTCTCTGCAGATGGAGGCTTAGCCCTCTATCCACATTGCTGGCCCCCTGGGAATTTTTTTATGCTGCATTTCTGTAGCAAAATATGAGGATATCCTTCAATAAAATTTTACACTTAAATTTGCTCCAGAGTATAAGTTCTGAGAAGAACCTGTTATATTAATTAGCAGATGTTTGACACAAATAGTAAAAACTTGTTGAACTCATTGCATTTTATGTTTAATAGCACTCACTGTTTAGGATAAATATAAAGTAGGCAATCCTATGGTAATCCACTGAGACCATTACAAATGCAATCATAAAATACTGCAAGATTTTTGGGATTTGGCAATCATGTTACACTAATGATTAAGGTGGTATACAGTGTATTAGAGTACTACAACATTATGTTATGCCATGTTTCAGGTTATCTAAATAGTAAACAGAGGTAGGAATTCACAGATGACTTTTATGGAACTATCAAACACTTAAATAATCCTAAAATATAGAAGATAAGAAAATTGGATACAGAATCTCCTGATTGACATAGGACAGTGGTGTGACTTTTGTTTTCAGAAATGCACATTTACCATTACTCCTAAATGTTAATGATTGGGTAGTCCAAAGTTGATATTTAGTGTTGAATCCAACTTTTGAGCCCTTAGCCTTTGAACACTAGAGATACAAACCCAGACAATTTTACTTTTTTTTAACTTTTATTTAATGAATATAAATTTCCAAAGTACAGCTTATGGATTACAATGCCCCCCCCCCATAACGTCCCTCCCACCTGCAACCTTCCCATTTCCCACTCCCTCTCCCCTTCCATTCACATGATTCATTTTCGATTTTCTTTATATACAGAAGATCAGTTTAGCATACATTAAGTAAAGATTTCAACAGTTTGCTCCCACACAGAAACATAAAGTGAAAAATACTGTTGGTTATATTCAGGTTATAGCATTAAATCTCAATGTACAGCACACTAAAGACAAAGATCCTACATGAGGAGTAAGTACACAGTGACTCCTGTTGTTGACTTAACAAATTGACACTCTTGTTTATGGCATCAGTAATCACCCTAGGCTCTTGTCATGAGCTGCCAAGGCTATGGAAGCCCCCTGAGTTCATCGACTCTGATCATATTTAGACAAGGCCATGGTCAAAGTGGAAGTTCTCTCCTCCCTTCAGAGAAAGGTACCTCCTTCTTTGATGACCCATTCTTTTCACTGGGATCTCACTTGCGGAGATAGACTAGTTGAACTCCCTGATCTATGCATTACTTGAATGTCATTGAATGACCCTACTATCCATAAAACATGCACCGATAAAATAATATGTACATCAGATTTGTTTTATGAACTCTCCCATATCTTAACAAATGTAGTCAACGTATTTTTAAAATTTCGAACAATATTTTCTTTTGGAACTTGAGAAACTACAATGAAAACCCTGAGCATTAACATGAATAGTGAACAGCAATGAGGTAGACAGTATGTTATCTGAATCTATTTCACCTTAGAAATCACCCCTTCAGTGGTAGACACGACTGGATTAGCGTCTTATAAAATGTGCTTTTGGAAACTATCTAAGGTATGCTTTTCAGGATCATGGCTTTATGCCTGATCAGAAACTGTGCTGTTCTAATTGGTTAAATAAATCAAGATTTATTAAGCACCTGTGTTTCCAACTGCTGGATTAGGAAGGAAAAAAGCAAAGGTGATCTTTACTCTCCATAATATTTTTCTGGCTTATAGACTAGTCTTGTGTTGATAGTATACACCAAAAGCAATGAAAAATGAAGAAACTTCAACTTATAAACTAAATAGTAAAGGAAACAAAACTTGTAAAGCAGAACCTGGATACCTAGGTTCCTCCTCATTTTCATTTTCATTTTCATTTATGTATTCCTTTCAGTTCTCCATTTACCACTATCTGTATTCATTATTCCAGAATTTTCTTCTACATGTTATTGTCTAAGTGTATATATTACTCTTTTTTTTAAACTTTTATTTAATGAATATAAATTTCCAAAGTACATTTATGGATTACAATGGCTTCCCCCCCATACTGTCCCTCCCACCCGCAACCCTCCCCTTTCCCACTCGCTCTCCCCTTCCATTCACATGATTCATTTTCGATTCTCTTAATATACAGAAGATCAGTTTAGTATACATTAAGTAAAGATTTCAACAGTTTGCTCCCACACAGAAACATAAAGTGAAAAATAATAGATGATTTTTTAAATGATGATGAAATCAGATCAGACCAATTGTCATGTTTAATCCCAGTGAGAGTCAAGTTGGGTATTGATAATTTCTTTTTTTTTTTTTTTACAGAAGATCAGTTTAGTATACATTAAGTAAAGATTTCAACAGTTTGCACCCCCATAGAAACACAAAGTGAAATATACTGTTTGAGTACTCGTTATAGCACTAAATCTCAATGTACAGCACACTAAAGACAGAGATCCTACACAGTGCACAGTGACTCCTGTTGTTGACTTAACAAATTGACACTCTTGTTTATGGCATCAGTAATCACCCTAGGCTCTTGTCATGAGCTGCCAAGGCTATGGAAGCCCCCTGAGTTCATCGACTCTGATCATATTTAGACAAGGCCATGGTCAAAGTGGAAGTTCTCTCCTCCCTTCAGAGAAAGGTACCTCCTTCTTTGATGACCCATTCTTTCCACTGGGATCTCACTCGTGGAGATCTTTCATTTTGTTTTGTTTTTTTTTTTTTTTTCGCCAGAGTGTCTTGGCTTTCCATGCCTGAAATACTCTCATGGGCATTTCAGCCGGATCCGCATGCCTTAAGGGCTGATTCTGAGGCCAGAGTGCTGTTTAGGACATTTGCCATTCTATGGGTCTGCTGTGTATCTCACTTCCCATGTTGGATCATTCTCTCCCTTTTTGATTCTATCAGCTAGTATTTGCAGACACTGTTCTTGTTTCTGTGATCCCTTTGGTTCTTAGTCCTATCATTACTATCAATTGTGAACAGAAATTGATCACTGGGACTAGTGAGATGGCATTGGTACATGCCACCTCGATGGGATTGAATTCGAATCCCCTGGTATGTTTCTAACTCCACTGTTTGAGGTAAGTCAGCTTGAGCATGTCCTGAATTGCGCATCTCTTCCCTCTCTTATTCCCACTCTTATATTTAACAGTGATGACTTTTCAGTTAAGTTTCAGCACTTAAGAAGAATTGTGTATTGATTACAGTACAGAGGCGCTGGCATACCAGGTTCTAGTCCCAGTCAGGTCGCCGGATTCTGTCCCGGTTGCCCCTCTTCCAGGCCAGCTCTCTGCTGTGGCCAGGGAGTGCAGTGGAGGATGGCCCAAGTGCTTGGGCCCTGCACCCCATGGGAGACCAGGAGAAGTACCTGGTTCCTGCCATTGGATCAGCGCGGTGCACCAGCCGCGGCGGGCATTGGAGGGTGAACCAACGGCAAAGGAAGACCTTTCTCTCTGTCTGTCTCTCTCTCACTGTCCACTCTGCCTGTCAAAAAAAAAAAAGTGTATATATTACTCTTAAAACTTATTGCCAAGGTGAAAGTATATATAAACGTGTTCCTTAAAACTGATATTGAAATTTTCTACTGTTAAGTTAGTCTGGTCATATTTACATGGCCTTTTGCCAAATAAGCTCTAAGCTCACTTCCTTACAACCTTCAGAGCATCTTATCTTGCAAGAGACTAGTTTTCTAATAGTTAGTCAACAGTTTGACTTAATTGAGTTGATACTTCTGTCTACTAGGAGTGCTCATCATAGTAAGACTTACTAATCCCATAAGTGACCATAGAGAAAAAGAAGGTAAATATTATTGCATTAACACAAACAGAAGATGGACAATTACTAGTTTCATACTGGTTCCATTTAGAGAGGATTTTCTTAATGCAGTTTGAAATTGACAATATGACTGGAAAAGACAGTATTCTTTGAGCTTGGACTGAGGTGGCATAATTGAACACACATACTGTTTCTCAAATATCTGTAGAAAAGATTTCACCATGTTTAAATCTTATTCAGGTACTAAAGCATATGGAAATCATGATGACATTTATTGAACAACATAAAATGTTGACATATAAATCTTAAATTATGTAACATACCATTTTGTGCTAAATCAGATGCTAGCTTTTGCTACATTCTTATAAATGAGGAGTGGCAGGTGCCAAGTATATCAAAAGTGAGAGGAATAGTTTAAAGAAATCTGATTTTTAAAATAAATGGGAGAATGCTATTATAATTAAATTTCCAAATGAAATACTACATACATAGCCTAGATGTGTCCCCAACTGAAACCTTATTTTTCAGTTAGGAATGAATCTTTCAATGTTAGATTTCATGGGCTAAAAGATAGAAGTACTAGTCTGGATAAAATTATACCCCTCCCTGTTTTAAACATAAAAAAAAAAGTAAAATTGGTTACAGCCCTGTTACTGCAGTTAGAGAATTAGAAGAATTTGGGAAAGTTTGACTCTTTTGTTTTTCACATTTCTAATCCATCTTGGTATTTTGAAAAAATGAGTTAAAGGAGAACATCTGTTGTTACTCATGTCATTTTTCATCTACATCATGATCTATAATATTAAGAGGGCCCCACTTCTTCTTTTTAAAATTGTTTTGTTAACCAAAATTTTAGATTGTGCATTGCCTATTTCACCAAAATTATCAAAACCAAACAATGTTGCTTCTTCCTTGTTTACATAACTCTCCCATTCCACCTCCCTAATTCCCCAACTCAAATTTCTTCTGTCCCTCTACTAACAAACACTGTAGCTTTGAAATTAAATGATTAAATTAAAAATTTCTTTCATTCACAAACATCTATTGAGCACCTACCAGGGCCTGACCCTATTCTTATTGAACTTATCCTGAAGGAAGAAGGCAAGGGAATTTCTTGGGCTTGATTCTAACATGGGAAGTTGGAGGGGATGACATTTAAAAAAACAGACAAATGTATGTGTTATGTAGGGTTGCCAGGATTGGCAAAGAAGAATACCAGATGCCCAGATAAATTTTAATTTCAGATAAGCAACAAATAATATTTTAACATAAGAATATTCCATGCAGTATTTGGGATTGAATTAAAATGAACTAGAGATCGACTGGGGTGCTATTTGAGGCAGTTTTGTAGCTATCCCTTTGCAAAGAAATATGTTCAACTTGCCCATATTCAGACTATTCCTTGCACATAATCTCTCACCATTGTAGTCTTATCTTGGATGATAGTGATTTTACTCATTCTCATGTTCCATATTCCTTAAACATTTTCTTGTAATGATCCCAGTTCATATCACTTTTTAATGTTACTTTTATAGTTACTACGCACACCACGCAATTAACATAAAAATACATGGCCTATGATAATATATACATTGGCTGGTATTTTAATTGACCTATAATGCTCTACTGTCATTTTCATGAGCTTCCCTATTTGAACATTTCTTATATCTCCAATTTATCATTTCAGGAATTGAAAAAATGCAGTGGCATCAAACCATCCAGGGTTCCAATCTTGGTTCTCCTATCTAATGTCCATTGGATAGGTTGTTTGTTTCCTGCCTTGTTTCCCCTTTTGTAAGGAGACTATGATAATATTGACCTCCTGGAGGTCTTATAATATTAAATATGACTACATATGTGAAACACTTGCATAAAGCACGTTAGTTCTCATCTTCTGCCCTCATCACCTGCATTAAATTACTAGAACAGTGCAGAATTGGGAAGACAATTGACAAACCCCAAACTTGGCATTAAGTGACAGAAATGAGCAATGACTTCTTAGTTTTGCTATTTTTTACATGTGTCTGGCCCAGTTATTGGTCACAAGGAGTAGCCAAGAACAGTTTGCTTTGTATTGTTTAAGGCTAAATATAATTTGTACATTACATTCTTTTAAATTCAACCTGGAAAATAAAGAAAATTTTCAAGTACCTAGTTGCAAAAACAAAATAGTAAATAAATGCTACTCATGCCTAATCTTTTTTTTTTTGAAAGTACATTCACTGAGTGCAACATTAGTTTCTTCTTTAAGAGACCAATCTCTTAAAAGTGTCAGGATCCCTGGTAAAGGTAGTTAGTGACAGTCACAGTGATGAGCACCTGAGACTCTGTCCCAGAAATAATTATAGAGCAGGAGATTATTCATACTTTTGTAACTGATGTTTGGTATTGTATCATTTATTGTAGTTACATCTGTAGTCAAGTTTATAAACTGAAGTCTATAATACACCTTCTAGTATTATCAGAAATAAAATGTTTTGGGTTGAAATAGTATATGTTTGACCCTGCCGAAAGAATATTGGGAAAACCTAGTAGAAAGTAATATGCCCCATCTGTATGAGAGATTAGTGAAACTGTAAGAATTACTATTTCCATAAGTCTATACTAAGTTTATTATGAATCTATACTTTTTGATTAAAGGACTTTTGAAAGAGATACCTCTGAAGTTACCTCCTAACCTGTATTTTTTTTTTTGTGTGTGTATATATATATATATATATATAATTTCTGAACCTAAAGAATCCTTTAGAACACTAGAAATTATTCTAGGGGCCAGTGTTGTGCAGTGGGTTAAGCTGCTGCCTGCGATGCTGGCATCTCTTGTTGGAATGCCAATTGAACTCCCAGCTGCTCAGCTTCTAATCTAGCTCCCTGCTGATGTGGCAGGGAAAGCAGCAGAAGATGGCCCAAATACTTGGGTCCTTGCCACCCACATGGGAGATCCAAATGGGGCTCATGGCTTTGGCTTTGCCCATCCCTGGTCATTGTGGACATTTGGTGAGTGAACCAGCAGATGGAAAATCACTTTCTCTCTACCTTTCAAATAAATCTTTAAGTTATTCTAGACATGGTACTCTTATTTTGGGATAAAAAGTAAATATTTGGGGTAAGTGAAAACGACGTAGAATTAAAATGGTTATAAAAGCTTGCATAGAGAAATTATAATAAATTCTTCTTTCCCCACCCAAACATGGCTTTAAGAAGTTGCAGCTTTGCCTCAGCTGTGTGAATACCCTGAATTGCATCCAGAATCGAAAGACACACATGTCTTCTGGGCAGCTCTGTAACCCAAAAAACAAGGAACTTGAGCTTACATAGACATTAAAAAATAAGTGTTTTCACAACAAAAATGCGTAAAATTTGAACTTCCATTCTCACGGTTACTTTAAGGATTTAATTACTACATGTGACTGAATCCAAGCATATTTCTATAAACTGATCTACATTTTTCTATTTTCCATATTCAGGATGTTCTATTACTAATTTTCCATTGACAGGAATGGGAGTTAGTGGTAAAGAATCTTATTTTTTTTTAAACTCCATTTTACTTTAAGTCATAAGGAGAATTACAGACAAAACATTTGTCAGCAATATTTCATATAGTGTGATATTTGAGCTAATTGGATTTTGAGTGGGAATCTATGCTCTGTGATAGGAAAATACCTTACCTTTCCCGAAGACATCTCAAATGCCTGGTATTGTTTACTCCTATTTTCCCAAGTGAAATTTTGACTATTAGAATCCTTTGGGGGATAAAAACATTCCCTCCAGAAAACAGATATGCACGACTCCAGGGCAAATTTGTATATGCACGTGTGTGTGTGTGTGTGTGTGTGTGTGTGTGGTGCTGAGGAGGGGAAGGAGTTTCTTTGAAGTCTCCCTGATTTGCATACACACTGTTATTTTGTTTCAGATCAATCCACTGTTGGACAGCAAAGCACTGACCAAATAGATTTAGGAAACTTAAATAAGGGGGAATCAGGAGTAGCAAAAGCACTGGATAAGGAAGGTACAGCAGGCACAAATGAAGAGATGAAAAAATAGTTTTGACTTCATCCTTCCCATATGTGGAAATTTGATTCAGGGAATCTAAATAATTTGGTTAAGGTGTTATAAATTGGCCATGTGCAGAGCTGATATTTGAACCTGGTCAAACACCAGACAAGTTTTTAATAGAGTTCTAGAACCAGATATAAAAATAGTCCCTGACATATTTGTTACTAGAAAAAGAATATACTTGAGTGAATTTACAACTTATTTTAGTCTTTATCTCAAACTGCCACAGAATGGGAAACTCCATTTCCTCTGCCTGCCCGGTATGGGATAGGGGCAGTCGGCAGGTGCCACTGTCCTCGGTGAGCACTTGCTGATCTGTTCAGTAAGTCTTCAGCAGCCTGCAGTGACCTGCCCTTGAAGTGATGGTTTAACAACCTTTGCCCAAGCACTCTCTGCCTCTTTGTACATCTTTAATAGTTTCCTTGACGGACTATGAAGAACTGCCAGATGACAGTTCTATTTCATTTTTGTCACTGCCTGGTGTTCCTTTTTTCTCTCTGGCTTTTTCTCAAGGGCATGATTCTATAAGTCAATGTGGCAATGTTCACAATGGGTATTGCTCTTTCAACCAGTGTATATTGATGCAGTGCGAACAAGTCATGGACATGTCAAGATTTCAGGCCTTCAAAAAAGTAATCAAGGAGTATTTTATAAACTCTAATGTCCTTTCCATTGGAAGCAAATTGAAACTGGGGATTGGGATCTGATATTAAGGATTTACTTTAAAACACTACTGCCAGAGGCATAAAAAAGCCCCTTTGATTAATATACCATAGGATTTTGTTCTCTAGGAAAAAGCACAAGTGGTGTGCTTTTGTTCCCCAAGTTTTAAATAAAACATTGTCATTCTTGCATGCTGTTTATTACTAATTATTTTATTATATTTATATAATAATTATACAATTATTGTATTATGTCCCTAGAAAATAAATTTAAGCTTCCTCCTGCATATTCCATATTTTAAGTAAATAATCACTTAAGTCAAAAATTATCTCTCAAATTACATGATTCTTTGCTAAACCTACTTGAGACATCAAGACTTATTGGTGCTGCATAATGAAATAAATGAGGAATTAGTAATAAATTATTCCTCTTGTAATTTAGAATAAATAAAAATCAGATTTTCTTTAAGAATGTGAGGTTCTTAAAATTATCTCAAAATTATGCTGATGAATGTCATGTTTCTTCAGCAAGAAAACAAACTGAGATGGCTTTTATCTCAACAGGATCAAGAAAGCTATTACATACTGTGTGGATGCACAGATTATTTTTGATTATTTCAGGATGGGAGAAGGCAGCTTAATTTCAAATTTCAGTACCCTGATACATTGGAAAGCACTTTCATAGTGGTCATTAACTTTCATATGCTACTAAATTGCAGCCTTTATACTAAAGGTAGGAAGTATTTTAAAAAAAAAAAACAAACAAAAGCAAAGCAGTACCATTTGTGGCTTCATAATCAATGAGTGCTTATTGTGACACCTATCGTATGGCATTGTCTTGGGCACTGTGAGATGCCTAAAGGCAGAGTGGAATATAGGCCTGGCTTTCAAAGAGCTTATAGCAAGGGGGATAATGAGCATACATAGATTATTAGAGTGCCAATCAAAATGAAGACATTGGCAAAGCAATAATGGATTTTCAGAAGGAAAGAATCCATATGGCTTGGAAGGAAGAGATTTAGGACCCATGAAAAGGAGAATATCAAAGCATTGGCATTTGAGCTTAAAGGATGAGTAGTAACAGCATTATAGCATTTACTGAGTTCTTTTGTGGCACTCCAACTCTAAAGTTCATCTTCTTAACTACTAAACAAAAGGATATGGGTATAGAAGGACTCAGTCAAGTGACAATATAGGCAGAGTTAATAGTATGAGCACATGTACAAAGAACTGAGTTCTCTCTTCTAAATCACCTGCACATAGTAACAGAAGTACTGGTACATATGGAGACAGAGCCATTCCCTTAGATCCCTTCAGTAAGATCTAGTGCACATGTAGCTTGCAAGAAATGCCAACAGCAATATGTGCCCTAAAGATAGAGCTCTGCTTCACTAAAGACTATTTTGACCCGGAAATCATTTATTAACAAAATGCCACTCTTGTTATCCCAGCTGTGAAACCCTGGACTGGAACTAAGCAACCAAGTATAAAACAAAAATAGAATCATAGGATATTTGGGGACCTTCTTGGTCAGGCCTGTGTTTACCCATCTAATACATCCTAACTCCTGTTTCCTGCATGAACCCAGTCCCATCCTACAACCCTTGTGTGTCTTTGGGCATTGCTTCCCTTAGGAAGACTTTCCAGTGGCAACAAGAGCTATCAGAACTGTATTAGGTTTGGTGAATGTTGAATGGCACACATCTAGAGCTGCAGAATAGCACCTCATGACTTTTGTGGGTGTTTGGATTTCTACTACATCTCTGAGATTGCTCATTGGTTCTGAATTTTGCACTAGGAGGCTGAGCCAACAAACTGATTCTCCTCTTGAGCTCTTCCTTCACTACCACTTCTGCCAAGCTGGTATTTCTCTTGGGCATCTTGACATCAGAAGGGCCAAGTGTTTGTGGGCCACAGCACTTGGACAGCCTTGGCTGCATGGCTGCTCCTACTTCTGCCATGCAAGTTTGTGGGACCCACAGTGGCAGCAGGCTGCTTCTTAACCTGCTTTGCTGAACTTTTTTTCTTAAATGAAGAATGAGTATGAATTTACATCAAATACCTTTCCAGCATCAACTAAGATGATGATATACAATTCATCTTTAAGCCTGTTAATATGATGAATCATATTGCTTGCTTTTAAGATGTTCAATGAATCTTTTATTGCTGAATAAACTATTTGATCATGTTCTATCATATTTATATTTTCAAATTCAGCTTCCTAAAATGTTAAGAATTACTGATAATATCAAACTCTAGTTTTCATTTTTCATCTTTTATTTCTTTTCCCTTATTAATGTCTTTGTCTAGGTTTGGTATCAGGTCTATTCTGGCTTTATAGAATACTAACAGGGTATCTAAAGTGTGATGTGTTGTAGTAAAATGGACATTTTAAGATTCAGTGATGGTTCACAGCCCTTGCCTCTTCTATTGAGGAACAGTGTGTTTTCTTCATACTGTTGTTGAACTCTTTGATTTAGTATAGGGTTAACTTAACAATCATTAAATAAACTGAAAATAGATCTTTGTAAAAATTGAAAATGGGTCCTCCCCACCAAGACACTCTGGCAAAAAAGAAAAAAAAAAAAACTAAATGAAAGATCTCTGCGAGTGAGATCCCAGCAGAAAGAACGGGCCATCAAAGAAGGAGGTACCTTTCTCTGAAGGGAGGAGAGAACTTCCACTTTGACTATGGGCTTGTCTAAACAAGATAAGAGTTGGCAAACTCAAGAGGCTTCTATAGGCATGGCAACCCATGACAAGAGCCTCGGGTGATTACTGACACCATAAACAAGAGTGTTGATTGTTAAGCCAACAACAGGAGTCACTGTGCACTTACTCCCCATGTAGGATCTCTGTCCTTAATGTGTTGTATAATGTAAATTAATGCTATAACTAGTACTCAAACAGTACTTGATACTTTGTGTTTCTGTGTGGGTGCAAACTGTTAATCTTTAATATATACTGAATTGATCTTCTGCATATAAAGAGAATTGAAAATGAATCTTGATGTGAATGGAAGGGGAGAGGGAGCGGGAGATGGGTGGGTTGTGGGTGGGAGGGAAGTTATGGGGGAAAAAGCCACTGTAATCCAAAAGCTGTACTTTGGAAATTTATATTTACTAAATAAAAGTTAAAAAAATTGAAAGTGGGTACCTCTAATGATAAAGTTAGAAACGTGCCAGGGGATTCAAATTCAATCCCATGAAGGTGGCATGTACCAATGCCAGCCATCTCACTAGTCCAAGATCAGTTCAGTTCATAATTGATCATAATGATAGAACTAAGTGTCAAAGAGATCACATAAACAAGACTAGTGTCTGCTAATATTAACTGATAACTTAAAACTTAGATAACTTAAAAACTTAGAATGGATTGGTACATTCTTATATTTTGGAGGAATTTGTAAAATTGATATTTCCTCCTTAAGAGTTTGGCAGAATCCACTAGTGAAACTGGGTCTTGGGTATTCTTTGTGACAAGGCTTTTTAAAGATTCGTTTGAAAGTCAGAAAGGAAGTGACAGATCTTCCATCTACTGGTTCAGTCTCCAGATGTCTGCAGCAGCCAGCACTTGGACAAGCTGAAGCCAGGCGCTTCATCTGGGTCTCCCATGTGGTTGGTAGAGGTCCAAGTCCTTGGGCCATCTTCTGTTTTTCCCAGGCCATAAACTGGGAGCTGGAATGGAAGTGGAACAACAGGGACAAGAACTCATGTTCGTGTGGGATGCCAGCTTCTTGGGCAGTGGCTTTTATGGCCAAGCCACGATGCTGGCCCCTGTGGCAAGGTTTTACACTATGAGTTCAGTTTATTTAAAATGTGTAGGATTATTTGAGCTTTGAGCTTTTTCAAGTGAGTTTGCAAGTTCAGTCTTTCTAAAACTTATTTTACCTAATTTGGTAAATTTATTCATACAAAGTTATTCAAAACATTTTCTTACTGTGATTTTAATGTCTGTAGTTTGTATAGTTATGACCCATTCAACATTCCAGACGTTAATAACTATCTGTTTTTCTAATATCTTCATTTTTAATAAATTATCTGAAATAAAACACTTATGCTACTGTTACTCTTATTTTATGAATGATTTTATTCTTTCCTTCTGTTTATCTTGGGTTTAATCTGCTTTTTTTCTAGTTTGCTAAGATATGTATTCAGATTTCACTTGCAATATTTATTTTCTGTTATAACAGATTTGTGCTACATATTTCCCTCTAAGTCCTGTTTGACCATATTCTACACACTTGATTTGTGTGTGTGTGTGTGTGTGTGTGTTCATTTTCATTCACTTCAAAGTAACTTCTGATATTTGTGACTTGTTTGACCCATTGGTTATATGGGGATGTTTTGCTTGATTTCCAACTATCTGGAGATTTTCCAGACATCTTTCAATTATTGATTTTTTTTTTCTTTTTGATAGGCAGAGTGGACAGCGAGAGAGAGAGACGGAGAGAAAGGTCTTCCTTTTTCCATTGGTTCACCCTCCAATGGCCGCTACGGCTGGCGCACTGCAGCCGGCACACCATGCTGATCAGAAGCCAGGAGCCAGGTGCTTCTCCTGGTCTCCTATGCAGGTGCAGGGCCTAAGCACTTGGGCCATCCTCCACTGCACTCCCGGGCCACAGCAGAGAGCTGGCCTGGAAGAGGGGCAACCAGGACAGAATCCCTTGCCCCAACTGGGACTAGAACCCGGTGTGCCGGCGCCGCAAGGTGGAGGATTAGCCTAGTGAGCTGTGGCGCTGGCCTCAATTATTGATTCTTAATATAATTATGCTATGGTCAGCATTATGAAATTTCAACCCTTTTGTATTTGAGATTGTTTTATAGTGTGGAACATGGCCCATTTTGACTAATATTTGATAACTAATTTTTAACAAATCTTACCATTTTAGAATGTTCTACAAATGTCAGTTAGATCAAGTTGTTCAAGAATTCTTGATTTCTAGTGTACTTGTTTTCTTAGTTGTTTTTTTTTTTTTTTTTTTTTTTTTTGACAGGCAGAGTGGACAGTGAGAAAGAGACAGAAAGGTCTTCCTTTGCCGTTGGTTCACCCTCCAATGGCCACCACGGCCGGCTCGCTGTGGCCGGTGCACCACGTTGATCCGAAGGCAGGAGCCAGGTGCTTCTCCTGGTCTCCCATGGGGTGCAGGGCCCAAGCACTTGGGCCATCCTCCACTGCACTCCCGGGCCACAGCAGAGAGCTGGCCTGGAAGAGGGGTAACCAGGACAGAATCTGGCGCCCCGACTGGGACTAGAACCTGGTGTGCTGGCGCCGCAAGGCGGAGGATTAACCTAGTGAGCCGCAGCGCCGGCTCTCAGTTAGTCTTTATTGAAGATTTTGTCATCTCTGACCACAAATGTGAATTTGCTCATATTTCTTCATAATTCTAAGAGCTTTTACTTCCTTATTTTGAAGTTCTGTTGTTAGATGCAAATACATTTAGAATTGTTATATCATTGGTATAATAACCTTTTTCAATCTGTTTATCCCTGTAATATTCTTTACCCTTAAATATGTCTGATATTAATCTAGCTACTCCAATTTTATTGGATTATACACTTTTTTTCATTTTTGACCTTGTGATTTATATTCAGTGTTTGTTACAGACGACATGTAGTTGAGTCTTAGATAGCACATTGTCAGACTAAAAACTAACTTGCATATTTAGACAACTCAGATTTAATGTAATGCATTATGGTTGAATTTAATTACATTATGGTTTCATCTTTTATGTTTTCCTATTTTTTGTTTGGCCTTATTTTATATCAATTAATATTTTTTGTCATCTTCATAATTAGTTCCTGACCAAGCCTCTATTTTTACCGGTTCCTCTTTTCAAAGACTAAACAAAAAGAGCCTTGGAGCCATTAACCACGTGTCCAAAATTGCATGATACGTAAGCCAGGGCCCTTGAAATGGCTTACAAAGGCCCTATATCTTCTCAAACATCTTTTTGCATTATCTCTGTCATTCCCTCTACCTTGGCCAAACTGACTTATCTGTTACTCTTCAAATATACAACACACATTCATAACTTATAGATCATTTTCACATTTTGTTCTTTCTAGAAGTGTTTCTCCAGATACCTACATGCAACTTGCCTCCTGTGTTTGCTCAAATGTCAACATTCAATGATGCCTGCCCAGCTGTGCTATTTCAGATTTTATCTTCTCCCCCAATCCTCACTCTTAATTGCTCTCACACTTCTTTATTATTTCTAAAAACAAGGCCATTTTCTTATGTACTATGCTTGCCTATATTTTCCTCTCCTCCAACAGATCATAAGCTCCATAGATAGGAGTTTGTGTTTGGTCAATGATGTACCTCCAGTACTTAGAATGGTGCCTGACACATAGTAGGCATTAAATAAATATTTTTTAATGAAAAAAACACATTGACAATTAGAAAGAATGGAAAAGTAAATTTACAATGACTATAAGGAAATATAGCTGTATAAAATACCTGGGAGGGGGGGAGTGGCTGAATAGGAGTTACACATGAACTTGATTGTTAATATGCAATCTAATGCTGTTCAAATTCTATTTTTTGTGAAACAAACATAATTTAGATAGTTATTTCATGTGGAAGGGGGAAAAAAGGAAATCATTGGTTAACAGAATAGGAGGCAGCCTGTCTAGTGTGATTCAAGATATGAGCCCTTTTCCTTTTATTTCTCTCCCTTTGACAGAGAACAAATTTCTATCATTAGAGTTGCATCTTTAAATTTTATAGGATTTGTTTCTTAGTCTTCAGGCATTGCTATTAAAATGCAAATCTTCAGGAAAGGGTGGGGAATATTTATTCTAATATTATATATTTTAATATTCTATATATCATTCAATATTGTATATAACATCTTTGATAGATCAATTGAGTATTTGATGAAAGTCAGTATGGTTATATGTTCTTAACCTATAAAACTTTAAAATAAGAGGGAACATGTTTCTGCTATTGCCTACCAAGATTATATGCTTGTCTATGATGCAATGAAACCTTTAAATTCAAGGTTCTTCATGAGTCTATTAATCGCTTATTTGTATAAAGAGAAACCGGAAGTGATGAAAGCAAATGTTAGCATTTGAAACCTATCTAGGAGAGAAAACATGAAGGCAGAGTGAGGTTTATGAATTCAGAGATGAAATTATGTTTATGTAGCTTATTCAGAGCTATGGGAACTTTGGGATTGACCCAACTTTGTCACTGAACACAACCTTGGCACTGCCCTACCCCCCACAAACACATACCATATGTGTGGTACTAATTACAAATGAATGATTTACTGTGGTAATCTTTAACAAAATTTTTCAAAGTGATACTTCAAAAATGAGACAAGTCATGGGGGTTTTAAAAGCAGATAATTCAATTCCTATTCCAATGATAACTTTTTTAAAATTCTTTTATCTTTCATCTCTTTCCGTACTTAAAGATCTTTTTGCGCCTCAGTAATACTGGATACCTGCTTATACCTAAAGCGTCTTTAGATCTTTCAGAGTTCATTATTGAAATGTAAATGATCTTGAGGGGATCATGCTGTTGGCCTTCAGAAATGCGTTAAATAACATCACCTTGAAAGCAATACATAATTGTGTTGCTTCCTGCACCCAAAGCTCACTTCTTTTCTGTAGGTAAGAGAAAATCACTTAGGGTTTGTGATTTTTTTTTCTGTTCTCGTATTCTGACTGTATTCTATGTTTGACTCTTAGCAAAATGAGACTGGTCATCTGGCTAATCTATGATTTAGTCATCCTTTTCTCACCTATACTGTAAACAACCTGATCCCCAGCATTTGCCATGTATTTATTGTCCATTTCAGTATACACATATAATGGTAGCAGAATTGCTAACCCATGCCCCTGTGGGGAACAACTTAATCAGTTACAGTACAGTCTGTATGTGTATCTTCTATTGTTTAGCAAACTATATTCATCTCCAAAGTTGCATAGTAAGAATCCCCCTGCCCCATACTTCCTCCAGGGAGATGGTTTCATATATTTGTGATACAGATAAATCACTATAAAATCCTTTTTTAAAGATATTTTTAAAGATTTATTTATTTGAAAGTCAGTTACACAGAGAAGGAGAGGCAGAGAAAGCAAGGACTTCCATCCGCTTGTTCACTCCCCAGTTGGCCAAACGGCTGGAGCTGTGCCCATCCGAAGCCAGGAGCTTCTTCGAGGTCTCCCACATGGGGGGCAGGGGCCCAAGGACTTGGGCCATCTTTTACTGCTTTCCCAGGCCATAGCAGAGAGCTGGATTGGAAGCGGAGCAGCCAGGACTTGAATCGGCGCCCATATGAGATGCTGGCACTGCAGGTGGTGGTTTTACTGCTATGCCACAGCACAAGCCCCCACTTTGTTACGTTCTACATTCCATCCTTGGAACTCCTAACCTCCTAAATGATTTTTTGATACCTTAAGATTCACTTTTGTGCTGCAAAATTCTGTGGGTTTTGTCAAATACATGTTATGTATCCACAATTACAGAAAACTGACCCATGCTTTATCTTCTTAATACGCTTATTCTGAATGGGACTCAATTGATTTGCTTACTATTCTTGTATCTTTTCATTTTACATGGCCTAATAATTGGGAACATAAATTATTTAGCCTTTTCAGACTGACTTCTCTCAATTAGCAGTATACATTTAACTAGTCCTTGTGTTTTTACGGCTTGATAGCTCATCCTCCCCACCTCCTTTTTTTCTTGAAACAGTATTCGATTGGTTGTGACAATTTCTCAGCCTTATCTCTGATCTTTCTGAAGTTCTTTCAACTGTGCCCGTGGTGTACACAGCCTGCTTTCATACAGCTGTGTTTCTCCTTGGGAACAACATAGTCCTAATATCATATGGTGCCCCAGGGGATCATAGCAGAGTGTGGCTGCTTCTAGTTTTTGGTGATTATGAATAAAGCTTCTCTAAAAACTCACACAGCTTTAAATGTAGACCTTATTTTCAAACAATCAGGTAAATACATAGGAGAAGGATTGCTAAATTATGTAAAATCTTTATAGCTGTTTAAAAACCAACTAGGATGTTTCTCAAAGTCACAGGTTTTGCATCCCTACTTGTAATTTCTGTTTAAAGTAAAAAACGTGGTATCAGGTGATAGGAAACAAGGCAAGTAAGACGTTCATGTGAGTATTTTATGTGCATTGTATATAGTAGTTGTTTAATGTTTGCTGTTATTGTAGATACCAAAGACTGCAAATATCTCTGTCCGAGTTTTTATTTCCCCTCTTGACTTTGGGCTTCTCTAACTACTTTTGCTCAAAAAGAATCGGCATCTTTCAGCTTTTTAGTTGCTATTTTACAGGCACAGGATCTCTGTCGATATGGTGTCCAGGAGTGGGGGAGGGGAGACATCCTTTAATTTTCCAATTAAATCTCAGTCTTCTAGGGGTCTGTGTCTCTGTATTGTAAATTTCACAAATATTTCTATTGTTCCAAGGGAACTCCCCCACACCCATGTTTCTTTCCCTGGCTGCAGAATTTACAATCTTTCCTTGAGGTTTTATACTATAGATTAAACGTTAGATGAGACCAGAAGTTTAGTTGGGGCTAACATGGGACACTGGTGTGAGAGGAGCCAGCTGAGATAAGACTTTGCCAAAGTCTCCCCTCCCTAAGGTAGGCCATTGTTACAGAGAATGGTTACTCTTCCCTTGCCAGAGCCACACATGAGATAGGCTTTCACTGTAAGAACCTGCAGAATTCCTGGAAGTAAAACTTACAAAAACGAAGAGTATTCCAATTTTCTTGCTCTCAAGCTAGTTCATATCCAGCCTTCATCCAAATTATCATTTACGTGTCCTACTTTATTATTCCGGCTGCATTTGTAAATCTCTTGTGCTTCTTTAGAGGTTCCTCTCCTTTCAGACTGCAAGATGCTACTTTGCTCTGTGACCTCACTTCTCTAGTAGGTCTAAAACACATTGTGTATTTTCAGTTTGTCTAAGTTTTCTTGTTAGAGCGTGACTGACAATATTCAGGTTATTTCATGTTGAAGCTGAAACTATAAGTCTTCCAGGCCAGATTCTCTACTTACAAAATGATTTCATTTTCACAACCAATTAAGTGGTTAATATTATTGTTCCCATTTCAAATGAGAAAAATGAGTTGACCCATTGAATCAAATTTTATGAGAGATAAAAACTGAGCTCAAAAACTTTGAGATGATATAAGGGAAAGAGTTTCTTAGGAAAATGCAACTTCTCAATGTTACTGCTATCTGGTATTGCTAAAACACATTTGATCATCACCTTAGAGTATGCGACCTGCTATAAGAAATAGTGTTGAATAGATTAAAAACACAAGCCCTTTTTTTTTTTTTTTTTTTTTTTTTTTGACAGGCAGAGTGGACAGTGAGAGAGAGAGACAGAGAGAAAGGTCTTCCGTTGCCGTTGGTTCACCCTCCAATGGCCGCCGCGGCCGGCGCGCTGCGGCCGGCGCACCGCGCTGATCCGATGGCAGGAGCCAGGATCCAGGTGCTTTTCCTGGTCTCCCCTGGGGTGCAGGGCCCAAGCACCTGGGCCATCCTCCACTGCACTCCCTGGCCACAGCAGAGGGCTGGCCTGGAAGAGGGGCAACCGGGACAAAATCCGGCGCCCCGACCGGGACTAGAACCCGGTGTGCCGGCGCCGCTAGGCGGAGGATTAGCCTAGTGAGCCGCGGCGCCGGCCACAAGCCCTTTTTTAATCAGAAGAGTTGTAAAATTAATTTCTGGTAAGAGAAATTCATGTAAGTTTATTTTGGATTATAAGGCTTTATTTTAACACTCTATACATGCATCAAGATTGAATTCCCGAAAAACTGAGGTCCTTATCATAATCTCAAATAACTTAAATACTTTGGAATTAACTCAAAATTTATTATGGACAAAAATGCATAATTCCATTGTTGGTTATATTTCAGTAAGTTTAAGAATCACCCTTAATGTACTGCATCAGCAATTTTTCTTTATTTGAATACATATTTTTTCACTTTATCAGCAGCAATATGAGAGTACATATTCATAGAATAAAATCAAAACAGTTACTATTTCTGTTCACTCAGATCTGTAAGTATACAGCAGTTGAAAGATGGATTGAAGAGGTTAAGTGATGTTCTCACAAATTCACTATGATGTGTAAGATAAAAGAGAACCATTAAATTGTATATCTTATTTATGGGGAACAGAAGTGGGCCCTATGGATTGTCAAATATTGTATGAAATATAGCTGAGCCTGGTAATGCGTTTGTGCTAATCATTCTATTGTTTGCCTGAGCCTCAGCAGTAAGGTAGTTTGCTCAGTAGTAGCTCAGTGGTTTATTTGTTTTCATGGCATTTGGGGGTCTGTTTTCATAACTGATGTTTAAATTATGCTAATGAGCAGCTCATACTCTTCAGAGAAGGCCTTTGGTCACATGACCTAGAACTCTGGCAGGATGCCAAACCCTGAAAAGTTCACATAATGTCAACAGCATTGAAGAATTTGGAGGCCGGCAGAAAAATACAGGTGTGCATTTGAACTCAGATGATCAAAGTGAGGCTACTTTATGGCCACTTCTCTCAAGTGACCTGTCAGGGAGCTGGTTAGGGAAGTTTATATCACTCGGGTTAGAGATCCTATTTCCACAGTGGTTTGGACAGAGCCAGGATAGCTTCTTGGGATGGAAACATCAGGTACAGTTTCTGTGGTATAACCCAAACCTCGGAAGTGTAGACACCAAGTGCAGTCACCAAGAAGACTTTTCTGCTGTTAGTCTTTAAAAATCAACTGCCAAGGATCTTTAAATTGAAGAACATTTTAAAATGAAGAGATAGGAAGTACAAATAGAGAGAAGGGTAAATAGCTTCTCCGCCTCAGGAAAAAGGAACTTATTAAGAAGTGCAAGGAAAAGCACCAGAGGAAATAGTATAGATTACAATCCTATAGTGGAGAAGTATTCGATACACCTTGTGGGAGCAATCCTTAATCTAAGATTCATACTAGGCATTGGGAGGAAAGAGGAAGTTATAAATATCTGGAGGTTTTTTGGCAAAATTGGATGCTTTCATCAGATTCTTCAGGTTATTCATTAACCAAAGTACAAGAAAGATTTATAAAATGACTTATATTGTTAAGTGGATACTAGAAAAGCATGTTGCCGTATCATTTAAGATGATAAATCTCTTTGGAAGTAGGAAGACCCAGATTGGAACTCTAGATCTATCACGACCTTGGACAAATTAGAATTCTCCTTTGTAAAACAGGGACGCATGATGATATCTACTACTTAGAATTGTGATTTTCTAAGAAGTGAGTGTAAATGTAATTATAAAATACCTAACAGACTGTCTGGCATATACTGGGTATTCAAAACAATGTTATGCCCAAGGCAGGATTTGGAGGTTGTTATAGTATCCATAATTTATATCCATAATGTTTCTGAAAAAATCAACATGTATAGTATGAGTAGGTAGGTATTACTTAGTTTGAGTCATATAATATGTACTGTCCTAATGAAACATTTAACTTTCAGAGGTGACCAGATCTTTTCAGGAGGTTCATACTATAAATGTGTCTACTGTAATTGCTTTTGGTTAGAGTATCTTTCTTTGATTAGCTTAGAGTGATCAGATGTTAGAGTGAAAACTAGAACTTTTGTTAAGGAAACTTGTGGTTCATTAATTCGCATAATAGATTTTAATAGCTTTTATTGGTGAGGTGAGTGGCAGTCTTTCCCTGTGGAATAGGTAGAATTTTTTAGGACATTCCCACCCTCCCATAGAATTAAGAATCAAGCAGGTGCTTTGTAGCTTGTGTCCCCAAGGATGGCACCTGAGCCTTTATCCTATGTATAGTAACTGATGCCCATGTAAACGATCAGGGCCCACAAATCCTGCATGGGACTCCTGAGTCCTGAATGCAGGGTTTCAAGTTCTGGCTGTACGCTGATTTCCAGATTCCTGCTAATTCACACAATGGCTTAAGGACTTGGGATCCCAGCCAACCACAGGGGAGACCCAGAATGAGATCTATGCTTCTAGGTTTGGCTGGGCCCAACCCTAGTTCTGCAAGCATCTCGGCAGTGAATCAGCAGATGGATGATCTGTCTCTTTCTCTGTATCTTTCTCTCTCCATATTTATTTAGTATAGAGTTGGTCTTCTGTATATAAAGTTAATTAAAAATGAATCTTGGCCGGCGCCGCGGCTCACTAGGCTAATCCTCCACCTTGCGGCGCTGGCACACCGGGTTCTAGTCCCAGTCGGGGTGCCGGATTCTATCCCGGTTTCCCCTCTTCCAGGCCAGCTCTCTGCTGTGGCCCGGGAGTGCAGTAGAGGATGGCCCAAGTGCTTGGGCCCTGCACCCCATGGGAGACCAGGAGAAGTACCTGGCTCCTGCCTTCGGATCAGCGTGGTGCGCCGGCCATGGTGGCCATTGGAGGGTGAACCAACGGCAAAGGAAGACCTTTCTCTCTGTTTCTTTCTCTCACTGTCCACTCTGCCTGTCAAAAAAAAAAAAAAAGAATCTTAATGAAGATTGGGAGGGGAGAGCGAATAGGAGGTAAGATGACAGGAGTGGGGGTGGGAGGGTGGGTATGGGGGGAGGAGTCTATATTTTAAAGCTGCACCTATGAAATTTGTATTCATTAAAGAAAAGCTTTCTTGAAAATAAAATCTAAACAGTAAGATAGAAGTGGCCATTTCAAATTTTAGCATAGGAATATTTCTTTTTAAAACTTTAGTTTAAACTTTGTGTTATACACAAAACCAAGAAGAAAAATAAGGGGAAAGACCCTCTTTTGGGCCATAATGCAACCCCCTGGATGTGCATGAATCTTTTTGTACACATAAAATTCTTCCAGAGAAGACTATACCAAAAACTGAGAATATAATCTCATGGCATTTGGAAAACCAGCGAGCAGTGGAAAGGCATTTCTATTTAGGATTAAGGCAGAGGATGGTTGCATGCCAAGGCCTTAAAAGAAAGCCATTTTTGTGTTTGTGTGTAGGCCTTTATGTCAATAAATTAAATATTATCCCCAAAATCCCCAGTAGAAATGAGCAAAATTTTTCCTTAACAGCAGTTATTGGTGACGTTTCTACATGAACTAGTTCTAGTTTTAGTTTGTATTCTTCTAGTGAAAACTCACTGTATTATGAATTTTCCATGAATTCTAACTGTATTGTGTCTCTGAAGCACCCCCACAAAGGGGGGAGGGTGGGAATTGCCAAGGGAATAATCTCTAGCAGTGGAAGTGAAAGCTTTTGAATTGTTATGAAAGTTATAACATGTATAGGTTGTACACTTTTTATAGGCAGACACTGCCCTGTCTCCAGGAATAGAGGCATTCACAGAGCCTTTGGTTAGTTACTAAGCAATTTTAAGTGGATATCTGCCATAGGATGCATTCATAGAAACTGGTATACTGCTTGTGTTATAATGCTTCAGAAAAAGAATAGGGGCGTTTGTGTGTGTGTGTGTGTGTGTGCAGACAGAGAGTGAGTTATTATAAGTCATTGACACACTTAATTTTGCAGGCTGGGAAGTCCTATGATTGGCCAACTGCAAGCTAGGGATCTAGGAAAAGCCCATGGTGTCATTTGAAGGTCTGAGAGCTGGAGTCTGAGTCTGAAGTCATGAGAAGCAGGAGTTGCTGAGGACACAAGGTAGTTTTGTCCCAACTCAAGCAGTCGGGCAGAGAAAATTAGACCTCCTCCTCCTCTTTATTCTATTTCAGGCTCTCAACAGATTGAGTGATGCCCACTCACTGTAAGAAGCGATGTCTGCTTTACTCAAACATTGATTCAAAGGGTGTTCGAGCTACACTCTTGGGCAGGCATAACTAGAACTAATATTTAGTCAGATATCAAGATATGCTGTTGCCTTAGGCAAGTTGACATGTAAAATGAACTTTCATAATGCCCAATGTTTGGTCTCACTCATGTCCTACAGTTTGGTCACGGGGCAACATGCAGGGGATAGAAGTGCAAAAATCAGACACTACAAGTGATCCAAGAGTCAAGTGTGCTTGTAGTCTCAGAAAATTTCTGCAACATCCCAGGTACTTGCTGTGATGTTTCCCTGACACCTAGTCCTTTCTTTAGAGAATATGAAGGAAAGCCATAGTCAGGAAGAAAATATTTGTAAAACACAAAGTTCATGAAGAACTTGGATCTAAAATATGCAAAAGTCTTAAGAAAAGAAAAACACAACTTAATAAATGGGTAAAAGATATGAACACCTCAGCAAAGACATAGAGTGTTAAATAAGCGTTTGAAAGGTGTTCAACAAGTCATTCAGAAACTGCAAATTAAAATAATGAAACATCACTACATACTTATTAGAATGACTAAAATCTAACACTGACAATATGCATATCTGTTGAAGATACTGAGCAATAGGAACTCTGCTTTCTGGGAATATAAAATATACAGCCACTTTGGAAGAGTTTGGCTGTTTCTTACGTAAGTTTACCATCATAGGATTCAGCAATTGTACTCCTACGTAGTTACCCAATGGAGACAAAACTTTGTCCCCAAAAAAAGCCTGGTAATGGTCACAAATGTCTATGGCAGCTTTTTTCATTACTGTTGAAAACTGGGAACAACAGATGTAAACTGATAATGGACTCTGATATATATACATGTATATATACACACAAACAATATCAGTGCTAAAATGTGATATGAAGACACAAATGCATGAGTCTTTAATCCAGATTGCTAAGTGAAAGCAGTCAATATAAAAAGGTGCCTACTGTATGATCACAAACACAGAAATTCTGGAAAAGACAGAACTGTGGGGACGGTGAAAAGATGATCAGTGGTTGTCAGATTAGTAGGGAGGGAAAGAAGGGATGAATAGGTGGGACATGGGATTTTTAGGACGGTAAAACTATTCAGTATAATGTTAACAGTGGATACAAAATTTTCCACAAAATTGTAAACCATGAAAAGTGAACCTGATGTAAACTGTGAACATTAATTAAGGTATCCCCGCCCAAATTTTGTTTGTGTTTATATGTAAATAATATATAGTATTGTTCCACAAATTTTAAAAATTTGCAGAGTATCATAATTAACATATTTTTATAGCTTGCTGCTTCCCTGTTTTTTTGAAATATAATTAGGTTCATTTACATAAGAATTTTTTAGATATTTATTCAAAAGGCAGAGTGATGGAGGGAGAAAGTGATCATCCATTTACTGTTTCACTCCTTAAATAGCAACAGCACTCAGGTCAGGGCTAAGCTGAAGCCAGGAGCTCAAAATCCATGCTGATCTCCCACATGGTGGGGCAGGAGCCCAAATACTTGGGCCGCCATCCACTGTACTCCTAAGGGCCCTTAGCAAGAAGCAGAATAGCTGGGACTTGAACCATTGTGCCAACATGGGATGCTGGCATCACAAGCAGCAGTTTAGTCTGCTGTGCTACAATATAAGCCCAGACATTTTTTATTTTTACTTCTGCATATTGAAGTAGTCCATAGTAAGAATAACAAATAAATCTGTTCATCCCCTTCCTGATAGCCTGTTTCACTGTTTGAAACTCCTACACAATTTTCTCTCTAGCCTTAGGAAAGAGCTTCCCTAAAGCGTGTAACTAGGAAGTCTTGTTTGTTGGGTCATAAGTTATGTACATGTTAAGTTCTATAAAGTGAAGCAAACTGCCAGTTGTCAACCCTAAAACTCATGATTTTTAGTTGGGCACATTGAGATCTGGAAGACATTTCTCACCCTTCCTTGCTGCTCAGTGTGCCCAGTTGGCAAAATTTTAGCCAGTGATATGAAAGTAGAAATGCTGTATTGCAGTTTTCAGGATGAGACCCTACAAGATAGCCAGCACATATCCTTTCTCCCTCCCTTCTCTTTTTTCCTTTCTTTTTTCCCCTCGTATCAGAAATACAGATGGGATAACCAGAGACCTTGGACCATCTTGAGCCATGAGGATAAGAACCCACCATAGGGATGTTAAAACTGGAGGGAATTTGAATGCCTGCCTGCAGCTACAATAGCAGGAACAGATACACTTTCTTGAGGCTTTATTGGATTAATACAAATGTATTTCACATCTAAACAACTCTTGCTTTAGGTTTTCTGTCGCAGCCAGATTTAATCCTAAGTGATACAGGACTCTGGATTAGTTTTCAGGTGGTGGTTGCTGTGTTTTGAATATGTCTCCTTAAATTTCATGTGTTAGAAATTTAATTCCCAAATTCATATATTGAAGGTATTTGGAGATGGGACCTTTTATGAGGTGACTGGGCTGTGAGGACTCTGCCCTCATGAATGGCTTAATGTACTCCTGTATTAGTAAGTTATGAAGGGACTGGCTTTGTTATAAAAGTCTCTCTCGTGAGTTTGCTCTCTCACCATGTGATGTCCTCCACCATCTTGTGACATAGCTAGAAGTCCCTACCAAATGACAAGCAGATGTTGGAGCCATGCCCTTTGGACTCCCCGTGTAGCCTCAAGAACCAGGACCAAATACAACTCTACATAAAGTTCCTAGTATCGAGTGTCTTCTTGTTGTAACAGGAAATGGACCATAACAGTTGTGCCTCTTAATGCCCCCACAAGCAATGAATAAGTTTGTAGTCAGAGTGTATATATATATATATATATTTTTAAAGCATTTTTAGAGCTATATATTTTATCTTTACCTACCACATGAGAAAACAAATACATTTGGATTTTTACTCTTGTTGTTCAGAGTAAGCTAGCCCAGGGAGCTTCAAGTTTTCAAAGTTACCAATGATAAATATTGTGCCTCAGACAAATGTTGTACACCTGTGAACTCTAACCGAAGAGATGTTATTTTGACTGTATCTAATTACTCTGACAAGTCTTACCTGTTCTACTCCCAGTTAATTCACAGAACATGGAGGTGAAAATATGTCGTTGGCCTGTTGCTGCACAGGAACACATTGCATTGCAGGCTAGAATGCCCACGTTGGGCATTGGCTTACGCCCAGAAAAGTCATGCTGGCTCAAGACCCTAATTGGTTTAGGGAGAAGGGAGGGAGATGTGTGCATTCATCAGAGAGTACCAGCCATGCCTTGTCTCTTGGTGCTGCCTGCCAGCCAATCTGAAGACTGTTGGCATCAGATCTGAGAAAGCCTTCGATCTCCATGCACGGCTTGAGCATGGTGAGCTAAAGAAACAGAATTTGAAAAAGAGGGAGGAGGTGAGACCTAATTTTATAAGTATTTCAAATTTAATTTCTTTATAACCTAGGGAAGACAGAAAAATGGAATGATGTCCCAGCTAATCATGCTGCTAGAAAGGTAGAAGATGCTATGTTAACAATTCCTGAGGACAAGAGTTTCCTAGGAAATATCTAGGAGTACTTGTTGACGGGCACTTGAAACGGCCTAAAGATGTGCTCTGGCTGCCGTACCTCGCGAAGGCTCTGTAAGCACATCTAAGTGTGCAAACACATCAGAGGGTGCTTTAGGGCTGGATTGGTGTTGAATCTGAGGGATTAAATCTCCTGCCAAGATGGTTGCCACTATCATCTCCTTTTGTCACCTCTGATGTTAGTGTACAAGGGCTCTTGAGTTAGAGAAGCATCTTTATATAGTTACATGAAAATAAGGGACTATGAAGAAGGAAGAGACAAACAATTCTGTATATTTTGGGTTCCTGTGAGCTGAACTTTTTCAGAATAACCTCAAACTTCTCCTCATAGCTATTGTAAGAAATTAAACTGCCAAATTTCAAATCTATGTTCAACGTCAATAAAAACTTTAAAGGAGAATAACATGTAAATCAAGATCAATTGCTCCAGGATACAATTGGTTCATATCTGTCCAATAATGCCAGTAAGTCTTCCAATCCAGAATTTAATTATCTGTACTTATGTGGGAGGTCATCATACATCGTTAATAAAAATTTAAACTCAAGGCCTCAAGGATCAAAATTCAGTTCCTGCTTACTGAGTTTCTCATTTCAAATATAATACACTGAAAATAGAAAGTTCAAGGAAGTGGAATTTCTAATGAAATTAAAGTTCTTCCTCTATTTAATCAGTTGATATGAAATGTTTGACTCTGGTTGATTCCTAAATGCTGCCTTCATCCAGTTCTGCTGCCTCTTCGTAATGAAGCAGTTGCATGGATTACTGGAGATGGTGTTGATGCTTCACTATGCCGTCATTATTCCCACTGGTAGGGATTCTGGACACCTAATTTGGCTCTTCTATGTTGCCCCTCACTAGCTCTGAACTCTTGGGTGACCTTTTAGCTTCAGTCTCTTCTAGTGTTAACATGGGGACCTAGAATGATGCGCTCTCACATCTAGGCAAGTTTTAATGGTCCACGATGACCTCGGTTTACTGACTGGCATTGCTTCTGACAAAAGTAAAATATGCCACTGTGATAAAGACTTTTGGTGCTTAGCCATATCTAATTTTCCACCTGGGCCCATTGCAGTTAGGGATAGTCAAATGACTCTCGCTGAGCAATTGACTATAATTTTATTGTTATCCCAGGCCAAAGAACTGAAGGGCAATGTGAGTATTCCATTGTTTCTGTTGCTTTGCCATGACAGCCCTGCAACATAAGTGTTTAGCAGAGCCACAAAATGAAAATGAAGGCATCCCTAATAATTGAAAGAGTGCTGCCCTGGAGAGCCATTGAGTTTGCAAAGAAATTGAGAGGATATAAGCTTAAACTGAGATTTTGAGATTAACTGTGCTATTAACTAGTCTATATACCACAAGAACATATAATTGCTTCAGATCCAGGTGGTTCACTGAGAACTCACTTACTCCTATGCAACTAATAATGCACAAAGCCACACAATATATAACAAAGAGTGAGTGTCCCTCTGTATATTATTGAGAAGGCACAAGGAATGAGCTAGAGATGTTCAACAGAAGACATAGCAATCACTTAACACCTGTTCATTTAATGAAAGAATAACATGGAGTTTCTCTTCCTTGTGTTTGCATGAGAAAAGCACACAAGGGGAAGGTGAAATTGTTAAGAGCACCTCTGGACCCTGGGTATTGTAGCATAGCTAGAGCTCAAAAAATATCTGTCAAATTCCAACGAGTTCAGTGAATACTTAGAATGGTGAAACATGGTTTACTTTAAAACCAACAATATAGAAATGGATACTGATTTTTTTTCTTACGCCTCAACTTTAAAAGATAAATCTGAAATGTATTCACATCTGATTGTCATTCACACAATTTGTTCATTTGGTAAATATTTAGTGTCTACTTTGCACAGAGCACCATTTCAAGTCCTCATGAAGTTTACATTCTAGAGCATGGGGCTGGGTAACAGGAAGGACATAAGGATGATGGGCAACGAATAATTAAGTAAAATTGTGATAAGTATCTCCAAGGAGAATTACCAGATACTTTGAGAGTGTATGATTAGGGGCCCTAACCTAGACTGGCAAACAAGGCTTTCAGTTTTCACCCAGTTTTTGGTTTCCACTATAATTGGATAATTAAAAGACTTGGCTGAATTTGTCAGTCCACATGTGGAATCCTGTTGACTGTGGCATTGCTTCCAGGCACAGTGGATGCCAAAATGAAAGCAAGACAGATGTTTTTCTAGTGTTGCCTGAATTTTGATGCAGTAATATGTCAAGTACACTAACTGTTGCAGAACCCTGTCTCTGGGAAGTGGAGGTAGGGATAGGATTCTCCACCTCACCCTACCTACTCCATACCAAGATTTGCATGTGGTTTTGACACTCAATAACCTGGGATTCTTCCTTCTGAAGGAAAAACCATTGCTTTGTAGATGAGGAAGCTGACGCAGAGAGGAGTGAGCCACATGCTCCAAATCACATTTAATAAATGCCAGAGCAAGAATTTGCACTCAATCTTGCTGCAGAGTGAAGGCATTTAACTCTTGCCTGACACTATACAGTCTCTCTAAATGCTGGGTCCTGTTAGAGTTGTCTTAGTAGGGGATCAAATTCTAAGGTTAGTATATGTCTGAAAACCACTGCTAAAAAATTACCTTGAAACATTTCTAAGATGGCCTCTCAAAAAATCCAATGTGGCATTTTTTTTTCTGGTAGTTAGAACAGGTTTCTTCTTTGGTTCCATCCCTGATGAAGTAACTGGTTCATATTTGGGAGTATACTGTTAGAAATGTGCCCATCTATGGATCCTAGAATCTCCTGCAATTTGGTGATATAGATGCTTTGAAAGGTATAATGATATTTGTCCCTTTGGGACTGGCTTATTTCACTCAGCATAATGCTTTCCAGATTCCTCACAGGGATCACTTTTCAGTTAAAATTTAAACACCGAAGAATAATTGTGTGTTAATTACAGAGTTCAACCAATAGTACTAGAACAAAAAAATACTAAAATGGATAAAGTATTACATTGTACATCAACAGTCAGGACAAGAGCTGATCAAGTCACTGTTTCTCATAGTGTCCATTTTACTTCAACAGGTTTCTTATTTGGTGCTCAGTTAGTTGTCGCTGATCAGGGAGAACATATGATATTTGTCCCTTTGGGACTGGCTGAATTCACTCAGCATGATGTTTTCCAGATTCCTCCATCTTGTTACAAATGACTGGGTTTCGTTGTTTTTGACTGCTGTATAGTATTCTATAGAGTACATGTCCCATAATTTCTTTATCCAGTCTACTGTTGAAAAAAAAATTATAATGATGCTATGGCTAAGGAGTGCAGGACCTGCTTCTAAGAAGCAGGCAGAATTGCTTGAACTGGTAATAGTTTTGCATTCTATTGTTTTCTAAATCTACATAACTGAATATTAAAATGTCAAGCGGACTTTCATGCAATGTTGCATGTTAATGTTATGTATGTCACATATATACTGATTTGTTTCATTTCCTATGTAATGAAGTACTATATAGAAAATCTATATTCTCCACTTCTGACTTAAAGTCGGATAGAAATTTTAGGAATCCAGGGAAGTGAGACTTTGACAAAGTGATTCTTATCCTAAAGCTTAGCAGTCATCTGGGTGTTAGTCCTGTCCTAGTGGTAAGAAGAGTAGTCATTCACTCCACTGGGTTGACCATGGAATCTAACTTTCATGTTAGTGTTTCCTGCAGTGCTGCCTCCATGTTATGTCCGAGGCCTCTCGCCCTTCTTTCCTGATTGTGAGATCTAATCCATCTCGGTGGAATACACAGGTCACTCACCCAGTGCCAGAGGGAATTCACTCAAGGTGAGCTCAGAGTCTGGGTGACAAGACCTTGACTTGTTCAACACTCTATTCTCAAAAGCAAACATTGCAGCCAAAAATAAAAAAAAAAAAAAACTGAGGGGGTTGCCATCAAAGAGTAAGAAGATATGGATACCTGGGAGAGGAGGTTCTTTGGCATTGCAGCTGTGAATTCTCAGTACCGCCCAGTGATGCTTTGACCCTTGGGAAAGTGAGTTGTCATCCTTCATGATCAAGTTGATATGATATTCCTCAGCACCTATTTCTGGTTCAAAGATCAGCTGGAGACCACCAGGGGTCGTCTTGATTGCCAGTCACCCTCCTCAGGCTCCCAGGCCATGGCCTCATCTAACCAGGATCAGGGCCTGGGTTTCCAGTTACTGACCTCAGGCTCCCACTGGTCATCCCCCTCCTCATTCTGGCATCCAGCTCCTAGGGTTCATCCACCACCACCACACAGCCCATCCCACATCTACCACAATTCATCCATGGACTCCCGTGAAAAATCCTTCCAATCCCAGGGTTCATCTTGCAGGTCTCAGGATGCAGACTCGGGCACACCAGCCTCTGATACCATTTCCACAGCGTCAGGCTCTGGCCCAGGCTCCCTGCGGTCAACCCCAGCCTCCCAGTCTCCCGCCACTGGCTCCCTTCTGGAGACAGGCTTCCAGTCACCTCAACCACCATACATAGGGCATATTTTTCAATGAAGCTCATCTTGCACAAGATTCCTACATCCACATTGGTTTCAGTAAAAGCATACCTGAAGAGCTTGGCAAATGCATGTTCAGGCATAGGAGACAGAAAAAAACAAACCTTCTCTCCCGGGAGAACTCAGTTATGGCCAGTTTTATGAACTCTCCCTTCCCCTACTCTTGGAAGGGCTTCTCAGGATAAGGGTAGGGCTCCACTTCAGGCTCCTACTTGGCCCCAGCTCAGTTTTCCTGTCCATCCAGGTCCTGTCACACTAGATCCCTCATCCAGTTTTTTCCCCCAACTCAATCGGATGAGAAAACCAAGTGGAGGACGTCATCCCTGAGTGGGGAGAGATGAATCTTTGTTCCTAGGAGTCCTGTTCATTTATATCCTGTACTATACAAGCGGGTTCCTCCACCTCCTCCTCTCTCTAAAAGATCTGTCCCCATAGCGCTCCTTCTGAATTCTCATTCTGAGACTGAATTGGGTCAAGTACAGATGTATTTCTTATTGGTTGACTCAAGCTCCTGTCAAACTGACAACATACATCCACTTTGGTATTGATAAGCACCTCCTTAAAGAGTTTGAAAAAACATTTTCTAGTCTGGGTATTGAAAGGACCTTTCCCAGGAGGCCAGTTCAGATGTGAGGCATAGACTCCTCCTCCTCGTCTTTGAGGGGTCCCCTCCTCCAGATCAACGCTGGACTTCTTGGACTCTTGTCCATAGGGCTCTTTTACTACATATGATTCTGCCTCTATGTAAGCCTCCTAGGTTTTCTTCAACTCCCCTTCATCAAATAAGTCTGTCCTCATGTGGCTCCATCTTTGCACATGGCCTTACCAGCACTTTGACCTCTTCATACTGCTCAACTCCTACTTTGGCCTCTTCTTCAAGTAGCTCATTAGCAAATAGCTCCACATAAGTTTCCTCTCTGCTTCTTCCTATCCCAGCAAACCAGAAAGGGTTGTAGGCTCAAACTGAACCCTAGGCTAGAGAAGGCCTGTATATCAAGGTGTCCAGCATTGCAGCCAGAAAACTTTGCATTGACTTCATAAAAGGAGTTTTTTTCCAGTGCCAATATGTCCTCAGGAAAGGACACTCACACGCAGTTGGTTGAATTTCCACAATTGTTTTCTGCCTGGAAAGACTGCTGTCACCTCTAACAACTGCTATTGCCAGGAATGATTGCTGTCCAATTTGTGTTCAGTTATTCTTTCCCCACTTTTTCATTGGAGGGTATGCTCTGGGGGGAGCTTGTGCTTCAGGCTCCCATAACATCATAGATAGGGACCACTAACCTGAACTTGAAGATGATTCCTTTCCCAAGTAGCTCCCCTCTATGGGAACCCTTCTAAGAGGGAACAAGACAACCAGTACCTGAGAAATCAGTTTCCTCTGGTGTCACCAGGGTAATCTAATCCTTGCAATCAGGTGAACAGTTTTATCAGATATGCCAAGTTTATGCAGGATATGATCTCATCCTGAACTGGACAACTGATGATGAAACATCTGGGTCCAGCAACAAGGACAATAGGTACCTTCAGGAATAGTAGCCTGAGGGGAGAAACAGACTTGGGCACTATGTCCACTCGACCCAACCCCTATCCAAAAGGTAGGGAACACTTGGAACCCCAGCAGGGGTACAAGGTGAGACACTTGCCCATTATGTCTTTCTACCAGGGTGTGGTGTCAGGGGTCTAGAAGCCTAATTCCTCTCCTAGGTTCTCCCAGGCTGTGACCACCTCTGGTAACCTACTAAAGTGCTGGTTAAGCGATCACAGACATCATTCTGTCACAGACCATAGCAACCTTCTGGTCTTTCCAGTGGTAAACCATACTTGAAGTCTTAATTCCAAAGTGAACAATACTACAGCCCAAGCCTGGGTTTACCTCGTAAGGATCTGACACCCATCATATGAGAAGGAGCAGGAAGTACACTGTTCTAATTTAGGGGGCATAAGGTGGCAGGATGTCACAACTTCAACTATCAAAACTTTGGTAGACAGGTACTTTATACCATGCTCCTTTGATTACATGGATGAAAAATATCCCAGAGGTAACAAACCAAGACTGTGAACCAATACTAGTCCCCTGTGTTAGAACTCTATGAGCAACATTAAATGGGAAACTCAGTTCATGCAACTATGCCATCAATGAAACTTGGCTTGGGACTGTCAAGGTCTCCATATCTGTGGGTGAGTCATTGAACAATAAGACAGGTGATCAGATGTTATGTGCATGTCAGGGCTGTATCTCTGGTGTCCTGGAGGTAAACCAATTAGGAATGGGCAATACCATGTCTGGAAAGCTGGTGGTAGTAGTACTTCTTGTGTTGAGCATGCTGTATCCAACTACTAAATATCATCCTGTGGGGTGAGATGCAAAATTGGAGCAGCAGCTCACAGCTGTACACCACACTTACTATGGGTTTATGTCCTCTATAATTTCTATACTGTGCTTAGGAATCTGCATTTGTGAAAAATAATAGATAATCTGACCTGGACTATAGCTACAATTCTCCCACTGCTACTGCCCTGCCAGCAGATATCCCTTAACTCCATGAGGAAGATTTTTTTAAACCCACAGAATTGCTCTAGACTCTTAGCCAAAATGGGAGGAGCATGTGCATATAGCTAGTGATAGCTCCCTCTGGGTTTGTATAAACATCTCAGACATTACAGAGACTCAAGTAGAAGAGATCCAAAAGAAAACCCACTACTATAAACAGTGGAGCTTTCTTTGAAGGACCTTTCTTTGACCTCCTTAACAGCTTTGTACTTGGATACTGGTGCTCTGGGCTAAGTTGCTGACCCAGGCAAACTTTATAATCTTTCTTGTGGTAGTGACTCTTAAGCCATTGCCAGACTAGATTTCTCTAGATTAATTGTTACACTGATCTGATGAGATAAGCATCTACCTTTAGATCTTGCAGGTCAGTGGGTGTATTAAATGGACTAGCTTTGTTAAAAGGGAGATCTTAGCCTGGGGGTTCACTAGAAGACAGTTCTATGGGTAGCCATGGGCTGACACCATTCTTCTCCCTCCATTTTTCCAAGACTTGTAGTTTACAGAACAACTAGAATGTGCTGGGAAAGCAATGTCCTAAGATAGGGAGAGATTGAGAATAGGCCCACTTCTCTTTGTCTCCTCACCACCACAAAAAACAAAACCTCCTTTTCAATGCTTTAGCCCATTGATTCCTGTGGGCACATTATAAAACCAAGAGGGGCCTGCTTTCCAGTCACTCTCAGCTGTGGTGCAAGGCTAACACACTGACAGAAAAATCATCTAGGGGCCAGTGCTGTGGCATAGTGGGTAAAGCCGCCGCCTGCAGTGTTGGAATCCCATATGGGCACTGGTTCAAAAACTGGCTGCCCCACTTCTGATCAGGTTCTCAGTAGAAGATGGCCCAAGTCCTTGGGCTCCTGAAACTCTGTAGGAGACCCAGAAGAAGCTCCTGGCTTTGGATCAGCACAGCTCTGGCCAATGAGGCCATCTGGGGAGTGGACCAACAAATGGAAGACCTCTCTTTCTCTCTGCCTCTCTCTCTCTGCCTCTCATTCTCTCTGTGTGTAACTCTGACTTTCAAGTAAATAAATCTTAAAAAAAATCATCTACCCTGGGCAGCTTTCCTGAGCCTTGGAAAACAGGCACCTAGGTCGGAGACTTCTATTGTCCCTTGCTGTCTATCCATAAATAGTAAATCTGCTTCATGTTAGCTTTCTGTATACTTGGATCTTCTGTCTGATTAGACTCGGACAAGTTAACAAACAGGGAACCTGCTTCATAGGAAAGTAGAATACTGTTACGACTACATAACCCCTTTAAAGCAGAACAAAATATTACTCTTTGCATATCATTCAGATGATTTCATCAGCTGTGGAAAATAAATGATTTCAAGTGTCTGAAAATGTCAGGAGTGTAACATGGCTTAAAAGAACCCTTCTTGACTGCCCCCCCATCCCAAACAGTTACTCTACATATCTACTTATAACTTTCTACTTTTCAAATTTTAGGTATCTGGATTATAAATATCTATATATCCATCCATTTATCTCTTAACTCTCTATATCTCTTGTGGGTATTGGGATAAAATTGTATAGGATGTTCTATTGGCCTGCTATAGTAACAGCTCTTACATATGGTCTGATTCATTGCAACTGGCTTACTTACTCGCTTTTCCGAAGCTCTGCATTTTACTTGAATTTGACTATCTCTACCTTCTTGTAACTATCTACTTGTTCATTTGTAACTTTGGAAAAAATATCAGTTATCTCTCTTGGATTTATTCAACCAAATGGCATCATTTGATAAAAAATAATGACATAAATATTTTTCTTTAACTGTGGGAAACAGCTTGACATGAAATGGATGGACACAGGAGATAGAATGGAAAGAGCCTCAACCAGTAAAAAAGACTCATGGATAAAGATATTGAGGAAAATTCTTTCAGAATTATCTGTGAATATTTCCTTAGATGTGCACTATCATATTACTGTAATTTTGAATTAGATCTATCCTGGATCGAATGGAGGTAAAAATTACAAATAAAATGCCAGCAATTATTTGAACGTAAAAATTGACAATAGACTTTCAGTTTTGAAACAGAAAAAATCATACCATCGTTTTAAGCACAACTAAGGAAAAAGGATAATTTTTGGTTTGAAGTAAATGGCATTCTAGGTGGCAGTACTACTAAACCAAAGACAGTAAACTATATCCACCCAGAATTCTAGTGGTAGACAGGTTAAGTATACATTTGCAGCCACATGTGGTTATGAGGCATAACATGTCATTTTTTGAATCTCTTCACCACTCATTCCCCCTGAAATGCTAAACAATTCATGGTATTCACATTATCATTATGGGCATATATATGTTAGATATCTGGTGATGGGCATTGTGGTATAGTGGGTTAAGCCTCAACTTTGCATGCCCACATCCCACTTCCCACATTGGAAGGCTGGTGTTGAAGTCCTGGCTAACCCACACTTCTGATCTTTATTCCTGCTAATATGCCTGAGAGGCAGTAGATGACAGCCTAAGTATTTGTGTTCCTGTCACCCACTTGAGAGACCCAGATGTAGTTCTGGGCTCCTGGCAAGCAGCCTGGCCTAGCTCTGGCTTTTGTAGGAATTTGAAGAGTAAATCAGTTGATAGAAGACCGTTCTTTCTCTCTGCCTCTCCTTCTCTGTCACTCTGATTTTCAAATGAATACCTTTTTCTGTTAAGAAAAAAATTATCTGTATATCAGGAATTACTGTCTAGTTTAAACTGTATGTGAGAAAAATACTGACACATGACCCAGCCAATGCAAACGTCCTATTAGTTTCTGACTGACATGCAACTCTTTTACTTAGAATGATTTAGAGGGAAGTTTTTAACAATTATCCTCCTGACTCCTTACATGTGATAGACTATTCCCAACCCCACTTCTACTTTTCCAAGTCAGATTCTTAGAAAATTTATTCCAGATTCAAAAAATAATTGCTATTTTTCTTTCTGTCTCTTCTCGGGGGCGGGTGGGGGTGAGGAACACCTTCAAGGGCTGCCATGACTTCCACTCATGGTGTCACTAGGAAATGTACAATTCAGGACTGCTAATGCATGGAATAAATGGACAGTCTTGCTAACTCCTATTATCATCATTGCATCTAGAGTCTATGTCAGTTCAAAACTAAAACGTCCTCCTTTGCATCCACATTACTTTAAATATCCCAACAGTATCTGCATTTATATAATGCCCATCTGCACGATACCAAATCATCTTGACAAATGTCCCATATTTCCATCTCTTTATGTATGTCTGCTTGAGAAAAACTGAGAGGTTGCACAAGAAGAACTTTTTTGGGTTATATACCTGTCTAAAAGTTAGTCTTTACTGATAGTAGAGGTCATGTAATTTGGAGAAAACATGGGCAAAAATGGATCCAAGTAGATTTGAAATGATTAGTCAGCTCTATTTTCTTTTCTACCACACTATTTTACATCATTAATTTTAAATGCAAGGGACTGGAAAGAATTGACTTCGATTTAATGAGGTTTGATTTATTCAACCTAGCGTTATTAGTGAAAATAGGATACCTTGTTAGTTGAAAAATACATTTAAAATAATATACTGTTTTGAATAAATTATCAGGTTGAGTATATAATAATATTGATATCACTTTATATTTGCACAGACTGTGGCAGTTTACAAAGCACATTCATATGCATCACTTCTTTCAATCTTCATAATCCTCTGGGTATTATTGTTCATATTTTATAGATAGGCTCCTAAAGCTAAAAGAGGTTAAGTGACAGCTCTTAAAACTGCATATATGAAATACATGAAATTTGTTCCCTTTATATAATTTTTCTTAAAAGTAAAAAAAATCTAAAGAGTTCAATCTCTGGTTTTCTGCATTCATGCCCCTTTCAATAGTCTTTTACCTAAAATAACCAAACAAAAAGATAGCCCTCATTATCTTTTGTCTACATTTTTCCAATGACCACTTATCTATTATCCCTGATACTAATCTCCCCTTCTACTCACTGTAACCTTCCCAGAAGCAAGTAAAATCAGCACTCTTTCCCAGAAGCCCCTCTTAGAACTTCTTTCCCTGAAAAAAAGTTAAAATTTAACACTTACTTTGTCACCCATTGTCTATCACAACAGATTTAAATTTCAGCTCAACCTAAGTTCTTCAGTCTCTTGTTCCCGCCACTGGCCCACTAATCTGGTGACTTCCTTAACATATTGAGCTGTTGCACCACTTGGGCTGTGCACCTGTTTCTTTCCCGTAAAATTCCTTTCCTTTATCCTCTATCTAGTAATTTCTACTTATGGCCTGAGAACAAGTTAAAATCTTATGTCCCACATAAAGCCTTTCCTTCTTAGGATTCATAAGTGCATTATTATTTATACAGAAAAATGTTGAAGTCATGTGATCTTCCTAAGTGCAGGAACCATTTCCTTTTATATCCTCAGTGCCTAATCCAGTGTCTGATATTCAATAGTTAATTACGGAATTAACAAAATATCAATAATTTCTTTAAAAGCAGGGAAAATATCTGCATTTATTAGATATCAAAACTTATTTCCAGCAGTTGTACTTCTAAATATATATCCAAAATCATATAAAGCAGGGTATCTGTGCACTGATTTGCATAGCAGTTTTATTTACAATAGCTATAATATGGAAGAAATACAAATTCACATCAATGAATTAATGGATAAACAACAAGTAGTATATACTACTGTGAGAGATTACTCTGCTTTATAAAGGACTTCCTGACACATGCTACAATGTTAATGAAGCTTAAGAACTTCATGCTAAATGAAATAAACCAGTCACAAAAACACAAATACTGTATGCACAAGGTATCTAGGGTAGTCAGACTCATAGAAAGTAAAATTTGTGGGTCATCAGGGGGAAGGAAAGATTGGGGAGTATGGATAGTGTTTTAATATTTCAGGATGAAAAGGTCCTGGAGATAACTATACAACGATATGAATATACTTAATATCACTGAACTGTACACTTAAAATGAATTAAGATTGTACATTTTAGGATATGTAACATTTTGAAGTTTTTTAAAAGCTAAACTTTTAGCAACATTTCTTTAGTCAAATTAATGAACACAGGAAATTATTTTGAATGTTGCAGTATGTATATGCATTTGATAAGGAGATAGGGTGGAGCAATACACAAAATAGACCATGAAATATTTCTGCTTTTGAGTGCTGGCTTTGTAACTGGAAAGATAGAAACAAAAAGTAGTAAGATTACGAAACATTAAATCCCTATAAATGGAGTTAGTTGAGTACTAAGTAAGATTGAGAACACAGTTGCTCCTCTAGGAGGTGGTAGTATGCAGCCAGTTTTGAAGATCCAGCTGGGTAAATATTGATAAAGAAGCAGGCAGTGGCCTCTGTAAAGACAGTGAGGTAGAAATTCATGAGCTATTTGTGAAGGGGTGTATTTGCTTTATAGGTATTTCATTCTACAACAGCTCTAAAAGTAATTACTATAATATCTCTATTTGAGACAACTGAGGCACAGAGTTGTTAGGTTATTTATCCAAAGAGAATTATAAATAGTGAGGTTTTAAACCCAAGTCACCTGACTCCAACATCCATGTTATCATCCGATAAGCTGTGCTCCAGTCTCTTAATTCCATTAAGAAAATATTCTCCATGTACCATTTCTACATATCCTTTCTTAGCTCACTGATGCTTCTCAAAAACAAAACACATTACCATAAGAGAGCTTGGAATGTAGCTAATTAAATGTTTACAGATGAGTTGATAAGACAAAATAGACTTAAGCAACATGAGAAATTAACTTTAGAGAATTTTTTTCTTACATGTGTTCATAGTCCACGTGACAAAGATTGAAGTTAGGGAATCTACTCTAGGAAACAGTCTCCATCATGCTGTAATGCTTTGATTCTATGGCTCTGTCTTTGCATTATTCTTTTATGTGTTGTCATTTCATGAAATTTCCTTTCAATATTACACAGTATTTTCAAGTGTATTGGGCTTCAGACTGTCATCAACATGTCTGAATTTTATGGAATTTACATCTTCCTTTGTTCCCAGAATTGCAACAGATGTGTTAAATTATTTTCAAAAGAACATCATAAGTAGAAATACTGACTGAGTGTGCATGATTGTGGTGAGAGTGGTCAGGAAAAGCCAACTCTTACATATTAAATTATATATTAATATTTACAGGAAAAGACACATCATGATTTAGAGACTACTCGGAGAAAAATGTTCATCTTCAATAAATTGTCTAAAGCAGAGTCAAATGGTAAGAAGAATAGCATAGTGATTATTTAATTTCTATTCTGATACAAACTAGAAGCACTTTCTCATGAGTTCTTTTCTGTTTTAACATAAAAAGAAACTAATACAACTCAGCAAGATTTTTAAATGCTTGAAAACCATATTAAAATGAGCAGTAGCTTGATTAAAGTAGTTTGATTAAAAAAAATGAGAAACAAGGCTATATATTTTACCAGGTTTTAAACTGAAAGGAATCTCTTAGTATTTGAACTATACTTAGAAAGGTTTTCTGGATTCAGATCATTGGAGATAGGGAAAACAAAGAGGAGAGAGACTTATTCAAGATTCTCATGAGCACTTTTGGACAGCAAACTACTGACAAAAACATTTCACCTCATTAAGTATAAATGAATTAGAGACATGTGGGCTGCATTTTGTCTGGAATAAGCAGGAGCTTAAAATATAAGGAAAAATAACTCCTGGCAAATCTTATTTGGTGTACTGCTGAATCTAAGCCATTTTTGCCAAGAGTTTACTTATGTGAATGAGTTTGGAATAAAATACTGAAGCACAAGAAAAAATGCATTTACTTACGTAGATGTATGGGTTTTTAAGTCAAAAATATTTTCAGATAAATGACAGCTTAAAGATTCTTCTAGGAACAAACTGATTTGTGCCAAAAGTAATGACTGCCTCTCATTGTCTTCTGTTCTCATGTCTGAGTATGCCAGAAAAGTTTAAATTTTTATCTTGTAAAATGTAAATAAATGAAGTAAACCTGGGAGGTAAAGATAACTTAGGAAACATTCCTCTTTAACAAAAGCCCAATCTGGGGGCTTTGTCTTCAGCTCTGGCCAGCCTGCAAATCACAGCACATATGTGTCTCCTGCACAAGGTCAGAGAACAGCAGGTAGAACAGTGGGCCCTCTGCGAGTGGTAAACCCAGCGAGGTTGTGTTTCAATTGTTTTATTGATTTACGTTAGGAAGTGGGATTATTTTATAATTGTTTCTTTTCACTTAATTTTTTAACACTTACCAATAGAATCTCTATCTCCTTGAGTCTACATTTTGGCCATTAAATAGGATCTGGAGAGATTTGAATTCCAAATACATCATTGTGGCTGACCAATGGGAAACTATGATTATCTTGAACATGGTTCACCAATGCCATGGCAACAAGTTAAGCTGGGATACGGAAAACAGATAGGAAGGATCGAGTATCCTGGTCATTTTGGTATTAAATCTGGCCCCTTCAGCAAACCCTCTTCTCACCTGCTCACTCCTCCAAGTAAACAATGTCTGTTTGCACACACATATGAATACACATCTAGCAAAAAGAAGCAGATGTTCCTATTTTAATATCATTGTTATCATGAAGATCAGTTCAGGATGAGATAACTTAGAAGTGTAAACTTGAATTTCCTTAGCACCTACAATACTTTGTCACTAAATGACACTATTCATGGTGACTGTCAGTGTTATTACTCAAGAATGATAAAGCATTTTGCTAATAGTTTATTGGAATTCCAAAGTTCAAAACTCTGGGTAGACAGGTGCTGCAGTGCGGCGGGTTAAGGTGCTGCACCTGCACCTCGTGTCAGAGTGCCAGTTCAAGTCTCAGCTATTCGACTTCTGATCCAGCTTCCTGCAAATTCATCTTGGGAGGCAGCAGATGATTGCTCAAGTATTTGGGCCCCTGCCTCCCTGGATGTAGATCCTGGTTTAGGCCTGACCCAGCCCTGGCTGTTGCCAGCATTTAGGGAATGAACAGGGGATGGAAGATTCTTTCTCTCCCTCTTTCTCTCTCTCTACCTTTCAAGTAGATGAAAATAAGTACAATAAACATAAACTCTGGAGACATGCCTTTTAATTTTAGCCTTGCAATTTAAGATGATAAACAACAAAACCAAAGGAATTTGGGCAACATTGAAAGCCTAAATGGCAATTCTTAATGACTTTTTGTTATACTTCAAGGGAGAGATGTAACTTTGGAAAGAGATGTCTTGTCTATGGATGAGAGGGCCCAAAAATATATAAAGATTCTGGAAGTTCCTTGCCCGTTATTGTCTCTTTTGCTCACTTTAGAAGTAACAAAGAAACATATTCCAGTTTAGCTGTTTAAATTATATATATAATACATATATATGTATACATAACTTGGTCTGAAGTCTTGTGATGCTAATATTTGTTACCACTCCATTTCACATAATCTCAGGCAATTGCTTCCTGTATGTACAAGTAACCTGCACCCCAGTGCCTGAAGGTACAATAGTCTATAGGTGTGCACACAGTTTATGGTCAGCCCTGTTCCTTATTTATTCATCTGATCTCAGACTATCAGAGCAAGATCAGACAGGATTAAAACTAAAGACAAAAGGGGGAGGATTCTGGCCTCTAATGTTATCTTCACTGGGCATTAAAGTTAGCATTATGCCGGCGCCACGGCTCACTTGGCTAATCCTCCGCCTTGCGGCGCCAGCACACCAGGTTCTAGTCCCGGTCGGGGCACCAGATTCTGTCCCGGTTGCTCCTCTTCCAGGCCAGCTCTCTGCTGTGGCCAGGGAGTACAGTGGAGGATGGCCCAAGTGCTTGGGCCCTGCACCCCATGGGAGACCAGGATAAGTAGCTGGCTCCTGCCATCGGATCAGCGCGGTGCACTGGCCACAGCACGCTGGCCACGGTGGCCATTGGAGGGTGAACCAACGGCAAAGGAAGACCTTTCTCTCTGTCTCTCTCACTGTCCACTCTGCCTGTCAAAAAAAAAAAAAAAGTTAGCATTATTCCTCGCAATATATTTATTAATTGAAGTCCTAAGGGGTGGGAAAGAAATTGTTGTCATAGGTATGTAGAACATAAAAGAAACTCAGTAAAAATGTTTGTTAAAACTTTGTAAGGGGCTGGCACTGTAGCGTAGGTTAATGCCCTGGCCTGAAGCGCCAGCATCCCATATGGGCGCCGGTTCTAGTCCCAGCTGCTCCTCTTCCAATCCAGCTCTCTGCTATGGCCTGGGATAGCAATAGAAGATGGCCCAAGTCCTTGGGCCCCTGCACCCACGTAGGAGACCCAGAAGAAGCTCCTGGCTCCTGGCTCCGGATTGGTGCAGCTCCAGCAGTTGCAGCCATCTGGGGAGTGAACCAGCAGATGGAGGACCTCTCTTTCTCTCTGCCTTTCCTTTCTCTGTGTAACTCTGGCTTTCAAATAAATAAATCTTAAAAAAAAAAAAAAAAACACTTTGTAAAAATGTGCTCCCCTGAGGAGCCCAGGGGGAAGGAAAAATGATCAACTTGCTAATTTCTAAGCTACTGGTAGTGTTGAGATTTATTTTTGTAGTTACGTATTTTGGAGAAAATGGTTTGAAGCATAGTATTTAGATTTCTGTATTAGGAAAGGAAGAGGGAAATGACATTAGATGAGGATTTTGAACAACTATGAGTTAGCACTTTCCTCATCTCATTTGGTTACTCAGTCTTATGGGGTAGGCATTGTCTTCACTGTTAAAACTAAAAGATAACATCAAGAAGTTAAATACTTATCTGAAGGTACACATCTAGCAAGTATAGAATCTGAACCCAAGTCTCTGGATACAAAGTAGTAGTATACCGCTTCCTAGTAACTATGGTTGATTTGTTCCATATTTACATTATCATTTACATTTTGACTTTTTGACTCAGACAAGACATGTATCTTCAAAGTATTCTGCATCCGAATTGCCTGGAAGCATTGCAGTCTTGCTTTGTAATTAATAATTGTCATAGATTCCATTGTGTCTTCCCCTTTGATTATTTCCCCCAAATTAAAGGTTAAACATACAAGGAGATGATATGCATATGTTTTAACTTTATCATTAAATTTTTACTGCAGGTAAAGAAAACATATTCTAGAAAGTGAACTTTTCTTGTTTCCTTTTCTTTCCTTTAAGTGATAAGCTTCTAATCTTGAGATTTTTTTTTAAACTTAGGTATCAATATGTAATTACAATTAGATGTTTCAAAAGCTAAAATTGGCAATTGAGTCTGTATATACAGATTCCTTTGGGAAATTCAGAACAAATCTTAAATCTATTACTATTGTTATGTTTTTTAAAAAAAGATTTACTTGTTTATTTGAAAGGCAATATTAGAGGGGAAGAGGCATCAAGAGACCTTCCACTTGCTGGATCAGTCTCCAAATGGCTTCAATAGCCACGGCTCAACCAGGCCAGAGCCAGGAACCTGGAACCCATCTGGGTCTCCCATGTGGGTGGCAGGGGCCCAAGTGCTTGGATGATCAGCTGTTGCTTTCTTGGGCACACTAACAGGGAGGTAGACAGGAAGTAGAGCAGCTGGGACCCGACTTGGCATTCTTATGGCATGCCAGCATCCCAATCAGTGGCTTAACCTGCTGAGCTATGACACTGGGTTGTCACTTTAAAAGTTAGGGAATGAGTTTAGTAAACAGATCCAATATTCCCTATAATATCCTTTCAAGCTCTGCATCTGTGGTCCTCTCCCTCAGATATTTCCTAATGTTCATTCCAAAAGTTCATAACATGAAATCATTCTGTATGTGAAAGGTAACATGAGGATCATCACCTTCTTAAAGATAATTTCTCAACCAATGAAACTCATTGTCTTCATATAATGAGCTTCACCCATCAGAGTACATGGTAGTTGATACTCTACTTTCAGGAAATCCACTTAGAATGGTCTCACTAGTTCAGTCCAGGCAGCGGTTTACCTCCAACATATAAATGAGGGCTAATTGTATCTGATGATCCCATCTGTCTGGAGAAAGGGATGGCAGGCACAGACACTTAAAACTGCTTTGCTATGGATTTGACACAAAACAGGTTGTAAAAGCCATAAGTGCCAGACAGCTTACATATATCTCTTGGCATGTTTCAAAGACAAAACATTAAGTGCAAAATCAGATGCAAGAAAAGCATTATGTAAAATGTTATCTTTACTTAGTAATGGTTTTCTGTTGATCAGCTATAAATTCCTCTCTCTTCAGGGAAACCTGGGAGCAACTCATCTTCAGGCAAAACAAAGTTTCTCCAGAGGATTAAGAATAAAAGATGTGGTCCACCAAACAGTTCTCCATTATTGTGGGTTGTCCTTAAGTATTGGACACTCAGAGACAAGTGCTAAGTGAAAATCCATAAAATTAAAGATGATATAGTAATACTGTAGATCACAGATTGATATGTAAGGGATTCCTTTGCCAATCTCTGCATTATATTTCTCTATCAATTGCAATCTTAAGATCTAGCATAACTTTTCGGAAGTTTAGATTTAGCCAGCTCTCAAGATGTCGTATTGCATAACTTTCTTTACTATACTGCCCCTTATTTACCCTTCATGAGCTCCATGCCATGGGTTTTTGTGGGACATATTAAAACTTTTCTCTATATGTGACAGTTCTTCATGGAAACATCATACAAATAAGTAATCTGATTAACAGATAATTATAACATGGATTTGTATAAATGCAATGTTTCTGGTCTATAATTCAGAAGTTAAATGAAATGATCAATTATTTATATGTTGATGTAACAGAGTAAGATTGTAACTGAACAAGGTTTATCTTTCTTGGAGAGTCTATGAATTCAGGGTCACGTAAGTCACTTCTAGAATATAAGGAAGAATGGTCTGACTTTCAGTGATTTGAAAGAATTACTAGAAGTCAAGTTTGAGTCTAGGATGTTACAAGTAGTATCTATAATATTCATAGCTCGGAATAAGAACCAAGATTAGAGTATCAATCAGGGTAATGATAAACATTCCAGGTAGGCAGAATTTTAATGCAGGGAACTTCTGGGAAGTCAAACAGGATAATGCAGAAACCCAGGTATTATAATAGCAAAGAAACATTTGAAGTCCCTAGGCTAGAGGGTCAAAGAGAGAAGACTTACTACCTCTGCCCCCAACACTGGCTATTTCTTAAAGGTAAACCCATTTCAGGTTTCCCTGATAGAAGCTTTAACCAGTAAGAAAGAAGACATCAGGGAGAGGGTGTTTTGCCTAGTGTACAAGATGGCCGCACTCTATTTTAGAGTACCTATGTCTAATTCCAAGTTGCAGCTCTTGATTACAGCTTGCTGTTCATGCAGGCCTTGGAGGCAATGGTGATGGTTCAAGCAGTCAGGTTTCTGCCACCCCTGTGGATTTAGTTTCCTGTTCCTTGTTTTGGCCACTTCAGTGACTTGTGGGCATTTGAGGAGTGAACCAGCAGATGGGAGCTTTGTCTATATGTCTCTTCATCTCAGTTTCTCAAATATATAGGAATTTAAAAGAGTAAAAGGATATCTGGACTGATTTGGAATCACAGGGGAGAACTAGTTACTGTCATAGATGATGTTTGAAGCAAGGAGAAAGTGACAGAAATAAATTGATTTTTGCTCTTTTGCCCAACCTCTAATTCCTTCTAGAGCCCTTTATCAGATGAATTTAGCTGGAAGTAGTTGGCAAGGGAGAAGGAGAAAAATAATCCCCTGTGATACAGCCAGAGAGAGAGGGTGGGGAATAGGTCTGAGGGCAAAGCAGAAGATGATCGGTTCTGATAAATTAAGAAATAAGAGGTGATACAAACCCCTAGGATAAGAATCCAACACCAGGTCAGATGAATGATACAATTATTCAGACTCGTATTTCCATCAAGCACGGAATGACTTGAAATGGTCCTGTCTTTTTGAGTCCATTGTACCTTGGCCTTTTAGAGTCACTGCCTGGGTCCTATGAAAAGGATCCTGCATTCACTATGTTTTCTCTCTGCAAGGATAGTATCCCTCTTGGGCAAGTTGCTTCTGTGAATTTAGCTGGTTTCTCCAGTTGAAACTGTTAGATACCATGTTCTCATCAGTAAGTACCTGTGGCATTACAGTAGAGATCATAGAAATCTATTAAAAGTCATCATACTATTAAGCAAAACCAACTTTTTAATTTGTTTACATGGTATTAGGTAATTTAGAATATGTATTAAGATGATTTTACTAAAGAATATGTATTAAGAGCATTTTAAATATTTTGAGATTTCTGACTCACTAGTAAATGATGTCTGATTAAATTGAACATTAACCCATTTTGACATACCTTGGACTATTTTCTTCTGACACTGAAAGATGATTATTGAAATGATATCTTGTCACCTGTAGCATGAAAACCTTCATATGATTCTACTGAATTGGAACCTTTTGAAAAGCGCTCAGGGAGGCTTTGATTCTTGTGAAGTCTGAGAACATGTGGCTCAATTTCGGCTTTCTTGCCAGTAGTACCTATTAACAAATCAAATATATTTAATTGACTATACAATCTCTTATAGAGAAGGAATTATTTTTTCTCTTATATACTTGTTTGCAGGATGAAACAAATCCAGAGAGCTTATTATTCTAATGTAGAAACATCAAATCAACCTCATACCATTTCAAACTTATATTGTAATTTTATACATTAAGGTAAATGACATACTTATTTTCTCTGCCCATGGTCTTTCATTTTTCTTTACTGGTTGCATTCCTCACTTGCTTAAATGAGTAATTTCAATGACATAATAAATCCTCATGGTTAGAAAAATATGATCAGTTAGTCTGATGCCTTCAGAAAGCAAGCAAAAATGGCTTACATACAGTGACAATCTTGTTATCTTTATCTGACAAGTCCTTGTAATTGTTCTAAGAGCAGTTGAACCCAAGGAAGAGCTCAAGGGCCCACCCTATTTCCATTTGTTTGTGAATCTTGGAACACTGCTGTTTTTCCTTACCTGTTCCTGCACATTTCTAACTTACTTCAAGGTTATATCCTCAATTTCCAGAAAGATGAGAGCCCATTGTCCTTTTGTGTTCTCTAAATGTTGGAAAAACTTTCCCAGACACCACTCCAGACTTCCTGTCGCATATCAATTGGTAGAATGACATTGCACGCCCATTTTCTTTTTTCTTTTTCTTTTTTTTTGACAGGCAGAGTTAGACAGAGAAAGGTCTTCCTTTCGTTGGTTCACTCCCCAAATGGCCACTACGGCTGGCATGCTGCAGCTGGCACGCTGTGCTGATCTGAAGCCAGGATCCAGGTGCTTCCTCCTGGTCTCCTATGCGGGTGCAGCGGCCCAAGCACTTGGCACTTGGGCCATCCTCCACTGCCTTCCTGGGCCACAGCAGAGAGCTGGACTGGAAGAGGAGCAACCAGGACAGAAGCTGGTGCCCCAACAGGGGCTAGAACCTGGGGTGCCGGCGCCGCAGGTGGAGGATTAGCCAAGTGAGCTGTGGCGCCAGCTGCACATCCATTTCTAAAAGAATGTGGGCAAGAGGATTAGAACTCACATGAGCCGGCGCCATGGCTCAATAGGCTAATCCTCCACCTAGCAGTGCCGGTACACCAGGTTCTAGTCCCGGTCGGGGCACCAGATTCTGTCCCGGTTGCCCCTCTTCCAGGCCAGCTCTCTGCTATGGCCAGGGAGTGCAGTGGAGGATGACCCAAGTCCTTGGGCCCTGCACCCCATGGGAGACCAGGATAAGTACCTGGCTCCTGCCTTCGGATCAGTGCGGTGCGCTGGCCGCAGCGCACTGGCCACGGTGGCCATTGGAGGGTGAACCAATGGCAAAGGAAGACCTTTCTCTCTGTCTCTCTCTCTCACTGTCCACTCTGCCTGTCAAAAAAAAAAAAAAAAAAAAAAAAAAAAAAAACTCACACGATTTATTTTGGCCAAAGTTGGTATGTACCTTGACATGAGTAGGGATTTAGTCTTTGTAAGATACAGCCAGTCAATACTTGAATAAAATGAAGAGTGTGCTAGTAGTTTGAATTAGTAGGAATAGTAATGTTAACTCTTTGATAACACAATATGCTAGGTATTGTTCTAAGTTTTAGAAGTTATAGTTATATGAATGAGTATTTAATAACCACAACAAACATGAGTTAGTTACCACTGCTTATGCCCTTTTGGGTGTGTATTTCACCACAATTTAAGTAGAGAATCTGGAATATCTTATCAATTGTTCTGCCATTTTCCTTGAGATTAGTGAGAGACATTGTTCAAAGAGCGAGCAATTACCTATGATTGATGTGAGATGATTCGACATCCAGGAAGTGATTGCTGTTTATAAAAATACAAGTTGGTACTATTGTTTAAACATAATATATAAAAAGTTAATAGGACTTGTATACTATGTTAAGTGCTTCTACAATCTCCATCTAGAAGATATGACTATTTTGTATTTGCTTTCCAGTAAGTTCTTGGGTGCCACTAGAGAAAACACATTTCATTTACCACAGCTTAAAAGTTCCATGGCACCTATGTAGAGCTTAGGAACTCATGTCAATGTATTGTTCACTGTTTCCTTGGAAGCAGAGAGACATGGATCAACTTGGTCCTTTTTAAAAAAAAAAATTTGTTTATAAAGGTGAACAAATTTCATGTATTTTATATATACAGATTCAGGGATCATAGTGATACATCCCACCTTACCCTTTCTCCCTCCTTCCTTATTTTTTCTTTTAAATTGTACAATGACGTTCTTTTGGTTTATTTTATAATCATAAGCTTAACCCCTCACTAAGTAATCAACAAATAGTAGGAAGAAAAAAAGGTCTACTCTTCATCAACAATATAGACAAGGGGTTTACACAATAATTAAGTCTCAAAATGGCAATTACATTCATACATTATCTTTTGTACTCTATTAGTTACCATAGATTGGGAAACTATATGACATTTGTCTTTTTGGGACTGGCTTATGTCACTAAGCATAATCATCCTTTTAAAAATGCAATTAGATTCAGCTATTAGTACTAGCTTGTGAGAGCTATGTATTATCCCATTTAATATTAGATAGGCATTCATATACAGCCATTAAGGGTTATAAACTTGAGTATGACATGTTCCTACTTGAAAAAAATCCAATAAATTGCAAAATTATTTTCAAATTAGTCATCCCAAAAAATCTAAGTATCTGAAGGATTTTCTATAACCAAAGTCCAAGTATGCGCAAGTCTTTTATGTACAGAATTGTAGTATTTGCATGTCACCTACACACATCTTCCTTATCCTCAAACCCATCTTTAGATTACTTATAATATCTAATAAAAGGTGAATTGTATGTACACACTTGTACTGTATTGTTTAGTGAATACTGGCAAGGGAAAATGGATTCATGTTCAGTACATACATTTTTTTTCAAATATTTCTTATTTACAATTCATTAAAATTCATTGAAATTATATGTGCAGAAGCTGAATATGTGGAGAGCTGACTTATTAAGAAGTGATTATTCTGATTGCAGATAAACTCAGCAGTATCCATAACTGTTAACAGGTCTGAGATTACTTGTTAGAGTTTAGGTTAGAGTTTAGATTAGAGTTATACATAGAAAAGGGGGAAATATATAAAAAGTTTCTATGTTATAGAAGATCATTAGTTAATGCCTTTGTATAACTCTAGGGCCAAAGGACCAATTTAATAATCAATGTCATCAACAACTTTACAATATTTAATGTCAATTACTGACTTCTAGAAGTCCATCCCTACTCAAAAGGTGTTCTTCTAATTTATGAGTAATTCACTTACCATATCATTCTCTGACCTACAGCAGGCAAATAGAAAATAAGCTTAAAAATTGAATACACTCTATATAAATTATCCAGCCTACTTCCTGTTTTGTTGATGGAGAGGTATAAAGCACAGTTGGTATCCCAGGCTATGTTGCTAATAAAATATAAAGCCGAGAGGAAGATTTTAGTCTAGGGCTTTTTCTATCACCACAATTACATAATGAATCCCTTTACATGTCAGTGTTTAGGTGCTCCAGTCTAGCTAGCCAACAACAACTGCCAGCCATGTGAATGTGCCATCTTGGACATCCAATCTTAGCTGACAACTGCCTGTAAGAGTATGAGAAACCTGATTTAAAAACAACCCAGAGAAGCCCAGTCAAGTCACAGACCCTCAGATTTATTAATACACTTCTGTTTTAATTACCCGAAGTTTGTTGAGTGGTTTTAATGCAGCAATAGGCAATGAAAGAGTTGATGGTTCAGAAGTCAGCAGCCATGCCTGCCCGCAAATTCATGCCATTGAACCTGAGATGCACTCTCACCTCTGCCAGGTAAGCCCTTCTCCAAGCCTCACTGACTCCCGCACAGACTGCTTACCTTGACAGATACAGCTCTTCCACTCTTCCAATTAGCAAAACTGTCAGGTTTGAAACTGATGGCTGGGTACTTGGAATTTTCAATAGAAATTTGAGGAAACTTCAACGTTTCTTAACATAGCAAAGAACACACTATTTTTCCATATGGGTATCTCCCTTAAGTAACAAGGGTCAAGAGAGGTTACAAAACCCAAGAGCAAGATAGATATAATGTTGACCTTTCCAGAAAGCACAGAGCTAAATTTAATACTCAACATGGTAACTATTTTAGCCTGGAGGGACAATACGTTTGCTTCCCTCTTTCTGCAGACTTCTGAGATATATATATTTTACTTTAACAGTCTTATTATATACATGTTTTAATTTTAAGTCACCTCTAAATCCTCTTGGAAGCAGGCAAGGTCTAAATTACAAACAAATAACAAACATCAAGTCCCTTCCCCTGGTCCCTGCTGGTCAAGTCTTCTCCAAATATGTGAGACATTTTCATTCTAATTAGCATAGTGTTTCCCGAAGTGCAGGACTTACACAATGTAGAATGTGAGATGATTTATGGTGTACCAGAGGTTACTGAATTTTTAATTTGAAGTTATGTATTTTAACATATATTAGTAAAGATAGGAAAGCTGACTTAAATGTCTAATACTTTATAGAAATGAGCAAACCATGAAGGTGGTAGATAAATGATTGAGAAAGACTGATTTGGGAATTTTGAAAAAGTCTTTAGGCTTCTGGGGTCTGTTTGGTTTTCATGGCTTGCCGCTGGGTAGCTTTTCTAGCTGATGGTTGATTTTCTGCCTTTTCTTTGGTTCAGCAAGCTATTACTCACCACAACTGGACCTTGTAACCAGTATTTCTTCTGTATCTCATTTCATCAGCTAGTTTAACTCACAAATTTTCATGTTAGAATAGATGCTCACCAAGGCCAGCACAGCCACACCTCTATGAAGTGAAGAGCCGCTGGTTGTCAGAAATTTCCCAGAGCGAGATAGCACAGGGTTGGGTTCCCAACTATGCTTGACCCAAGAGCAACCTGCCTCTGAAACAGATGCATTTCTTTCCTTTCTCCTCCTTTGCCGCCTCTGTTACACACAGCTTCACATTCTTAAATGCACAGTGATCATATGTATAAGCCCTCCTGCCTCCCCTGCCAGTAACTACCAACATTTGCTTTATCATTACATCTTCATCTACCCCTCGACATCTCCGCTTCAGAGCCTATTAACACTTCCTGCAGTGACTTCTATAAATAAATTGCAATTTAAAATGATTCTGGAGATATCTCTAAAACGATACTTTTTCATGTCCTTTTATCAATGGGGAAATGAACCGTTTCCATTTTGCAACCTCAAGTACTGCCTAGGAATGTGTGCTTCTTCATTCTTCACATCAAATAAACTGTCCCCTGTATGGCAGATCAAGATCCACAGGCACATGCCATGATGTTAGATGCCTCACAGACTTCCTCATTTAAGACCTTTGAATTTACCACCTGCTCTGGAGATATGGTTCTCATCAATTCCCATTTATTAGTAGGTGCTTAAAAGGAGGCACTTTCTGACATGCAATAAAAAGCAAACCTAATGAGCAAATGGCAGTGAACTTGAGGGGCACTTTAGGAGAAGGTCTATCAGTATTCATAACTCTGACATACTATAAAAGACACTTTAGTGCAACAAAAATGTGTCAGAAAAGATACTGAGTTAACTGAGGGGGGATTTTCTGATAAAACACTTAAGAGCACCCATTTCAACTGATCTGAACTATTCATACATTTTCTGCTTTACTGACAACTCATTTACCAAGCATCAGATGAATGGTATTGGAGACAGCACTGATATTAACTCCCAAATGAGGTTCTATAACAATGAAAGGTACATAAGTATTCCATCCTAGTATCATCTCTATAATTAATGTTCTTGGCTTGCCTAGACAGCTGATGCCATTCAAAAATTAGAAAAATTTTCTTTTGGAAATAATTCTCATCATGTTATAGATGGTACATTCCAGGTTCTTTATTTTTCATACAACTGATTTTTTCCCATGGTACAGACAATTGCTAAGGAACATTCACAGTTCTGAAGGGAATCTAGTCTTTTTAATTTTTTTTTATTAGGCAGAGTTAGACAGTGAGAGAGACAGAGAGAAAGGTCTTCCTTCCGTTGGTTCACCCTCCAAATGGCTGCCACGGCTGGCATACCGCGCCGATCCGAAGCCAGGATCCAGGTGCTTCCTCCTGGTCTCCCATGTGGGTGCAGGGTCCAAGCACTTCCACTGCCTTCCTGGGCCACAGCAGAGAGATGGACTGGAAGAGGAGCAACCAGACAGAACTGGCGCCCATGTGGGATGCTGGCGCCGCAGGTGGAGGATTAATCAAGTGAGCCATGGTGCCGGCCCCGGGAATCTAGTCTTGATATTGCAAGACAATATATATGAAACCAAACTGAGACTGTTTAATCTGGGTTTCTCTCCAGAGTTTCTTAAATGCAACTAAAAGTACAAAACTGGAACTAAGTTAAGGCAAAAGCTCTGCCTCTTATACCATGGAAATGCATGAAAATATATAATCACAATTAAAAGTATCCTAAATAATGGGAATATTTTCTCCTATTTTTTAATAATGGAATTCCAATTAACTTCCTTTTTGACCTTGATTTATAGCACCTATATTTTATATCCTTTAAAATCATATATGTGTGAATGCTGCACATTATGAAATTTAATGTTTTTCAGAAAATGGAAAGTAATTTTTGGCAACAACATGAATAAGAAACTAGTAAGTGCATATTGTGAGTTTCACTGCTGCAGCCTCAGATTCAATTATTAGTATTTTACTGTATTATTTCCACAGGTAGCAATGTAGAATATGGAAAGGTAGCATATTTCTAAAACTATTATCTCTTCATCTCTGTCATTAAATAAAAATATAATTAATCAGATAATTTGATTAAATACCAGGCTTTCTCAAGTGAAATATATAACCCAAAGAAGCAAGGGGGAAAAAATAAATGATTCTACATCATTAGCCAAGATTCAACACCATTTTAAATTCTCTGTAGTAGTGAAACACAAAAGACTAAAAATTGTCCTGCATTACATTTATATATTTCACTATCAATTTCGTATGAGCTTTATGAAGCTACTTTTTTTCTAGAAAATTCCAAAAACTCCAAGAACTTCAGTGCATAACTTCAGGTCAAACAGTCTACTCACTTTCTAGTCAGCCTAGGGAGTAGTGAAGACATGTTATATATATCCATGAATCTGATTTTCATCTCATAAGCTGTATTACTAAATACTCCAATAAAAATAAGCAAAGCTCTCAGATTATGTAAGAAAACACTAAGCAGTTAATAATACTCTTTGTGATGTAACCTCATTAATTTATATATTCACTCATTCTTTAATTTTTCAGCAATAATTTGAGAACCTAATCTGGGTCTGATTGTCCAGTAGGGCCCTGGGATTCTAAAGATGACTAAGTGTGGCTTTTGCCATTGAGAATTTTATACTCTATAGCTTAAATGGAATGGTGAGAAGATGTTTTCTGGCACAGTATGGTAAATGAAATATTAGTGCTTGCTCAGGTCTCAACTGCTGTGTGTGTGTGTATGACAGAGAGGAAGAGAGATGTTTTAGGTTCCCATAATGGATTATTATGGATTATGATAGAATGGGTGGTTTGGACAACAAACATTTATTTCTAACAGTTCTGGAAGTTTAAGTCTAAGATCAGCATGCCAGCATTCAGATTCTTGATGAGTCCTACTCTTGGTTCATGGATGGTTATGTTCTTGTTGTGTTGATATAGGTCAGACAGAAAAGGCCTGATCCCTCTACCTATAGAGGCAATAATCTCATTATTGGGCTCTATCCTCATGACTTTATCTAAAGCTAATTATCTCCTATATGCCCCATTTCCAAATACCACCAGATCAGGGATTAAGTCTTTAACATGAAGTTTGGAGAGATACAGTTAGTCTTTGGGATATATGGGAGTAGGGTAGCATGGTGAGAGGCATGTAAGTAGCAAATAATTTAGCAAGCAGAGAGATGAGGAAAGTTTAGTAGAATGAGCAGGAACTATCATCTAATGTGTATTCAGAAGAGGATTACCACCAATCAGAACCCTGTGATTGAATAATGAAGGAAGGCAAAACAAGCTGATAGACTGATGGTAATGAACTGAGTGTATTTTGGCCTCTGTTTTATAGGAAAAGGGTTTAATATTGAGAGTCTAGTATAGTCTCTTAACTGGTACTTCATAGAATTGGAGTTCAAGCTTTTTGGTGAAATAGTGACTTTAGTTATGAAATAACATCAGAAAATAGTGGTGGCCATAAACTGGTATATTAAATATCTAAATTATGTGAGCACTTTAGATTTCATTCCTTTATTTTCATGTCAGACATATCAATTTTTCTAGAAGTTATAGTAGTAGACCTAGGACAAAGTTCAAAAACCACCCCCAACTTAGTTTTTATTCTAATGGTGATAGGGTAGGATAATGGACAATTAAAATGCAAAGAATATGAAGGTCTATATTAATAAGAAAATACAGCAGGTAAGAGGGGTATTTGCATTGTAGATTTAAATAGTTGTTTAGTAAAGTTCTTAGTGAGAAGACATTCACATAAAGAAGAAAGTTATGGGAATGCCTATAAAAAGAGTATTATAATAAGTGCCAAGGCCCTGAACCTGGAGGTACCTGGCAGATTTTTGAAAAGGAAGAGCTGTGAGGCTAAAGCAGAGATGGGAAGAGATTAGTAGTAGATGATGAACAGTCCAGATCACATGGATTTTGCTGGTTATTGCAAATGCTTTGGCTTTTACTCTGAGATGGGAAAACAGTTTTGAGCTCTATGTCATGGTTGACAGAGGCATTAGAGAAAGAAGAGAGGAAAAAGTGGCTGGGGTCTGATGTGTTTTGAAGAAGAACTAATGGTATTTGCTGATGGATTAAATTTACTGCATGAGAGCAATATGAGAGATAACAATGAGTTTTTTTAAATGAGCAAATGAGGTTGCCATTAACTTAGATAGAGTAAGAAAATGAAGAATGTAAGAACTTGGTTTTGGAGTTACTAGATTAACATTAGATTCCTCTCAAGTGGAGATGTTTAATAGTATGTCTGTAGCTCAGATGAGGCTTCCAGATTAGAGATAAATTTGTCACCTGAATTTAGATGATGTTTAATGAGCTGTTACATGATCAGATCACCTAGGGTAGGATATGTGTAAGAGTCCACCAGGGGTTAGTGATTGGTACAGGGATTTATTGACACTTGGGATGCCTGCATCACTTACTGGAGTACTTGGTTCAAGTCCTGGCTCCTCTGCTTCTAATCCAGCTTCTGCTAATATGCACCCAGGGAAGCAGCAGATGGTGACTCAAGTATGTGAGTCACTGCCACCCATATAGGAAATATGGATTGAGTTCTACTATATTGGCTTTGGCCTGGTTCTGCCCTGGCTGTTAAGGGCACTTGAGATTGAACCAGTAGGTGGGAAACCTCTCTCTCTACTTCTCTATCATTCAAATAAAAAAAAATGAAAATAATAATAAAGTCTCCAAGTGAGCCCCTGGAACACTCAACAGTTGGAGGAAAGAAAGCTGGCAAGAAGACTGAAATAAAACAAAGAAGCAAGAGGAAACCCAGGGGAGGGTAACCTTTCAAATGCAAAGTAAAGGAAGTAGTCCAAGAAAGAGGAAGTGATACATTTAGCAAAGGCTGCTAATAAGTTGAATAAAATGAGGAATGATTGGCCTATGGATTTATTAATGTGACATCTTTTGAGTCATTAGTTTATGGGTGATGCCAGAAAGCAGTTTGAAAATTAGGTGGTCTTTAAAGATAGGTAGAATCAGAAACATTGTAGAGAAAGGTGAAAAGAAGGTGAGAAATCAAGTGTACTTGATTCTTTCCAGAAGCCTGATGTAAAGAGAACAAAAATAGGCTGTGAACCTTTCAATTAGAAGGACATCAACATGTCAGGAAGAAAACTTTTTTGGAAAAAACAAGTAGGCTCAACTTGAGTATTACTCTGGGCTGAAAGGAAAGGGAGAAGCCAGGAGAGGAGGAAAAGCTCAAAGTTCAGAGGAGACAAGACACGACGGGTAAAGGTTCCCGTATGACTAGAAGTCCTTCAGTTTTTGGCTTCTATTTCCGCATTTGCCAGTGAATTCTCAGGTTAACAAATCCCTCAATACTCTACTGAAACAGGTCGCCAAATGTGCCATGATCTGTGATCATCAGCAAATAGAAGGGAAAGAACTGTGTGTATATACACATGAATTAATAAGCTAACAGTATGTGGGCATCAGGACTGTTACATGTGCATATATATACATTTGTATCTAAAGGGTACATGTCGTATGTTATAGCATAAATTTATTTTTAAAAACTATTCTTGAGTCATGAATGTAAGAAAATTCACATTAATTGCTCTCACTGGGAAAGAGATGTGGTAAAAATACATATGAAATAATACTGGACTAAGCCTGACACCTAGTAGAACTCTGTCGTTCTCAAGTGAAAGTTAAGCCGGACTGTTTACAATCCAGTTCATGAATCTAGTAAAGTAAAATGCCAACATGGAGCTCACTAGCACTTCTATGATGGAACCCTTCAGACATAGCAACCACACTTCCGATAACATTGTGTAAATTCAGTTTTATAATAATAGACTACATTTTTATCACATGAAATAAACAATGGAATAAAGTGTTTTTTTTTATTTAGCTAAAATAATTGAAATATAGAATTCAATATGTCTTGTCTTTTTCTGCGTTTATGGAAAGCCAAGCACTAGGGGCTGATATGAGGCATAATGGACGTAATTTGAGTTCTGTTGCTAGATATTTTGTCTGCTTCAAATACCATTTGTTTACCAAATCAATACAGAGAAACAGCAGCACACAAACAAAAACATTTTCACATCTAGATGAAAGCTTATCTTTTTTTGGATCACACTTTTCAGCACCCTAAAGTGCTGGCATAAACTGAAAATAAAACAAACAAGAGCATTGTCAGAAATAATCACATACCAGGCCAGCCCTCCTACTCTGTTCAACTCCTCCACAAAGAAGCCACGGTGCTGCATTGCACAGCCCTTAAATCTTTATTGTATTTTGCCTCTGGGGCTTGCTCATCACTGCAGGTCTAAAAGTGTCTGTTACGGTCAGAAATAACTTTAAAAAAATATTGCACCACAGAGCCAATGAGTAGTTCAAATGGCTCCAAAACTGTAAACGTGTAAAGTGCTAGGTGGAGGAAGCACTTCAGCATTTGGAATAAACTGACTACTTCACTATGTCATTCTTGGTGCTCTCGTTTTATGAAGACTAGAAATAAAGGAGTTGAAGCAGGAGTATCTATAAAGCCCCTGAAGGTACTTGAGGATCTCTTTCCTTCCTAACCACAAAGATGAATAGCCTGGTCTGGGCTTCATTGCAGAGAGCTGTTCTTAAAACCCACAGCTGCTCTTCTCAGAGTGCTTCCTACGGGTTTGGGTGGAGAATGGCCTGGTGAGAGACATTTTTGAACAGTTAGAAACCTGTGTTTTCAGGCCTAACAATGTGCACAGGCCTTTCTGGTACAGTTAAGTCATTTAATTTGCTACTCGCCTGACAATTGTATAAAGATTGATTTTGTATTTTTTATATTAGTGATGTTGGTCACTATATCTTTAGTACTGAAATGATTAAAATTTTAACAATGGGGTTACAGAGAATGGGAGCAGATGGTTTCATATGCAGGTGAAACTTTTTATTAAAATACATTTCAGAACAGTATGCCTTCAAGTTGGTTGCTCATATTTGAGAGTTATGATTAACTCACATAAGGAAAAAGTATAAATATAAATTATAAAAGTATAAATATACTATAGATGCCTTAGAATAAAATAAACATGATCCTTAATTTCTAAGACTTTTTATTATGAAAGTTTTGACAAATTCATTGATAGCATTCATGTACATTTAATGTGGCTTTCAATTAGCTATCATCACTGACTATTTAAATTTGGAGAAGACTAAGAGGTATATTTCAGATATATGGAAGCATTTTACATATATGCATATATATACACACACATGGAATGCAACAAAAGGTACAGGTCTTAAGCAGCATTACTTTGAACATTTGGTGTTTAGTCCACAAGGGTCAAAACTTATTAGGGAGTACCTATTTTTTTTTAACAAGGAAAAATCTCTGGTAAACCTAGAAGCACATCTCACTTCCAAATAGAAGTATTTAAAATTAAGCTGCCCTATACTTTGGCATTCATGCAGAGAGATACAGTTGCACAACACTTGGAGTCTGCATATAGGAGCTGGCAAGCAACTATATTATTTACAGTTCAAAAATCATGGAATTGGTAAGTCGTCAGAGTTTAATGAAAAGCCATGACACAGTTTACATAGTCTAATCACAAAGTAGTTTATACTACATTAGAGCAATTCAATATAGCCCTGAATTCCTCATAAGACCCCAGGCTGTGGCCCTTACATGATAGAAGTTCCATGGAAGCTCTTATTTGTGACATTTGGAAACTCAGATGTTTGGTTCCCTGTAATCATGTGTGTCCATTGGGGCAGCAGTATATGGTCTTTCAGAACCTTATAACTGAAAAAATTGTAAATATTTTTATGTTGTCTCCGTCAAGCCTCAATCTATTATTGTTTTAAAAGTATTCTGTGTCAAGCACTGTTAGGAAGCTTTTAAAGATATTATCTCATCAAATTGCTACCATTTTGTAAAATAAATACAATTATCACCTCCTTCCAACAGAAAAATGAAGTTAAATTTAAATAGAAAAGTAACTTTTAAGGGCCGGCATTGTGGCATAGCAGGCAAAGCCACTGCCTGCGATGCTGGAATCCCATATGGGCACCAGTTTGAGTCCTGGCTGCTCCACTTCTGATCCAGATCCCTGCTTGTCTGGGAGAAGCAGCGGAGATGACTCGCATGCTTGGGCCCCTGCCACGCAAGAGCCCTGAATGAAGCTCATGGTGTCAGCCTGGCTCAGCCCTGGCTGGTGCAGTCACTTGGGGAGTGAACCAGCAGATGGCAGATCTCTCTCTATAACTCTTTCAAATAAATCTTTAGAAAAATAATTTATATATTTTTGCAAAATCAGTTTTATAAAATGAGGACACAATTCATATTTGCCTTCTTCAAAAGCATATTTAAAAAATCTATTTCCTTTTTCAAATTTACTTTGATATAGAGAATAAATTTTGTATCTCATATAGCTTTAAGAACATAATGATACTTCCCATTCTATTCTCCCTCGCTCCTTCACTCCACCCTGTCTCATCACTTTTCTTATTTTTGAAACGATGTTTTCCTACAACTAATATTCATATAATACCACTTGTCAATTTATAGATTAATGTTTCACGTTTCTTTGCTACTGTTCTCCCTTTAGATCATAATCTACTCCAGAGTCCGTGGTGGTTGTATTTAGTCTTATTTTTCCTTAATCTCCAATATGTGACTGTGGGGAGCAACTCAGACTAGACTAAGTTACTGGAATTAAGACTTATTCTATGCATCTGCTCTCCCACAATATGGCGCTGGGAGAGGAGGAAACAGCTTCTACACAGCTGTCTCCAGTTCAACCAATAAGTAGCAGGACCTGCTCCTGATTGGAGGAGAGCAGCGTACTCGGCGTGTGGGTAGCAGAGTTGGGAGTGGTGGAAGAGGACTATAAAGGAGGAGAGAGACAACATGCACCAGGAACATCTATCTGAAGGAACACCTGTGCAGCCCCCGAGAGAGCCGGCCGGCGGTGTGCCGCTCCCCCGCGGAAGTGGGGAATGTGGCAGGGGGAACCGCCCTTCCACAGAGGTGGAAGGGTCGGTAGCCAACCCGGGAAGAACCAGCAGCAAACCCGGGAAGGGCCGAGCAGACAGAAAGAACAGCGCAGGGTCTTGTGTCGTTCCTCCGCGAAGACGGGGAGCGACATAATGGTGCCGTGACTCGGATATGAAGCCTAGGCAGGGTTTAGTGTCGTTCCTCCACGAAGAGGGGGAGCGACATAATGGTGCCCAGACTCGGATAGGAATCCTAGGCAGGGTTTAGTGTCGTTCCTCCACGAAGAGGGGGAGCGACATAATGGTGCCGTGACTCGGATAGGAAACCTAGGCAGGGTTTAGTGTCGTTCCTCCATGAAGAGGGGGAACGACATGTGACAATTCCTTAGTCTTTGTCTTTCAATACCTTGACATATTTAAAGAAATATTGCTCATTTGTCCTTAAACTGTCTTTAAAATTTCACCCTCACTCTTAATTATGACCTTCAATTGAGGGTTGCCTGGCATTCCCTAATGATTATGTTAAAGTTACGTGGTTTGGGCAGGAATATTCCAGTAGAGATGTGTTCTCATTGCATCACATCAAAGTGCATAATATCAGTCTCTTGTATTACAATGTAGAAATTTCCTTTCATACATTATCTTTCAATTGTGTGATAATATTAACTGTAATCCAGGATCATAATTCTGAAAAAGATGAAACTACTCAAAATGTCATATAATGTCATTTAATAGTAATCACCTTAGCTTCTAACCAGCTCTGATTAATTAGAATATGCTTTAAATCCCTAACCCAATTAGCACTGAATGTGTGTTCACAGAGAAATGCTGGTAAATATTTAATAATTGGCTCTCTAGGAAAGGAAAGGCTCTGATCTGTGTTGCTGACTGATTTTCGTGGTGTAAATACTCCCATGGAGGCCCGTTTTAAGCTCCAGCATTATGTCACTAAGCCCAGAGCTGGGAGGAGATATGCTCAAAATCAACACTCAAGCTGGCTCTAGCATACTACTGGAATAATAAAAATGAATTGCAGCACTTTCTTGATATTAGAGTATAAATAGAACCAAGGAACACATACACAGTGACAACAAAAACTTTCAATACTTAAAAGTAGAATTAGCTTAAAAGAAATAATTCCTATTGTATCACTATTAAGAATGAAGGTGAAGCTTTAAAAATTAAAGACAGTTTTCTCTGACTCCTTCAGTAGTGAAGTTATTTTGCTCAGTCTAAATTTTCAGCCACTCAAATGCTAAACATTACTGAAAGTAACATCAAAAACATGGAATGAAAATGTGCATGACTGAGAGAAAAGCCATCCCCTGGTCACTTATCCTAGCAGTTATAACTCCCATGTTCCACATGGGTGTATCTGGGTTAAATTCCCATCTCCAAATCCTGATTCCAGTTTCCCAGTACTTCTGTTCTTGGTGCTCATATGAGACTCTTGGATTAAGTTCCACCTCCCAGTTTCAGCCCCTGTCTACCCAGAGCTATTGTGGACCTTTAGAGAATGAACCAGCAATAGGGGTGTTATTCTCTGAGACAGTGTCAGACACAGAGACAACCAAATATTTTTAAAACTGAAAAAAAATCTGTTTTATCTCAACTGTGATGTTACAACATTTCTTAACTCATTCCATAAGGCACCATCACATTGGAAACCAGTTTAACAATACACCCTTACTTTCCCTACTGATCATTGTACTAACTGTTAGCATGATATTCAGATACTATTTTCAACTGAAAGCCTTATTTTCGAACATATTCCATTATATGCATTCAACTCAATGTTTTCACAACTTAAATTTTTTATATCCTATCTATAAGGAAAAACATTCTCATATTAAAGAAATATTTCATATTTGATTTATTTATCAAATGTGAAATATATTTTTAAAATAACTGTCAGGTAATATTATCTCATTCTTTCTGCATACAACCTAAAATTCATATAAAGAATCAACTGTACTTAAAATCTTTTTCAAAAATGTCAGTTAATGTTGACTTAAACATTCAATATTTTATGCACACTGTGGTGGGCAGACTGACCTCCAAAAGATGCCCATGTCCTAATGTCCTAAATTTACATGCCAAAGGGATTTTTGAGGGTATAGCCAAGGTTCTGAAGCCAGGAGGATTAGCTTGAATTCTCCAGGGGCCTTGATAATCACCAGGGTGCTTAGAAATGAGAAACAGGAGGGTTAGAGCAAAAGAAATGGGCCAATAGAAGGAGAGATCAGAGTGATGTGGCCATGAACCAACGAGTGCAGGCAATCTCTAGAAGTAGAAAAGGCAAGGAATGGATTTTCCCTAGATCTCCTGTCAGCTTATTTCTTATCCTGTAAGAACCATCGCAGATTATTGTTGTAGTAATCTGTAAAATAATAAATCTGCTTTCTTAAACTTCTGAGTCTATGGTGTTAGATCAACAGGATCCAATATATACTTTCATTGGGGTTGACTTCATTCTCACCTCTTATGACTTCTCTCTTCTACCTCCCTCACCTAACATCTAAGATCATTCAGAATAAAAATATAATTCATCTATGGCCTTGGTTTTCAAATTGGAACTTATAATTACTGCATATATGTAAAAACTCAACTGCATAGTGAAGTGTATTTTCAAAATAGTTGCACCCATTTCAATGAGAAATCAACTTTTAAGTAGAAAAGCAAATTTTTTTCATTATGTGAAATTGCTTATGTCAAAATGTGCAAGTATTTAAAATATTTCTGCTTTAAAAAAAATCATTACTTTGTGGTTTATTTGTATTGACAAAGCCAGGAGGAAATGCCATTATAGAAAAAAAAAAAGGGGCTCTTTGGTATGCTATTTCAATTGGAAATGTCTTAGCCGACAATATCTCTATGAAACAGTAAATTAATGGAAAAATTATAACAGTAAAGTACTGTAAGATTTTGAAATGCCCTTCGAATTAAAGTTTAAATTCATTCATGATGATGAATGTATTTTTTCCTAGATTTGAATGCTTGGAGAACTGAAAACCAGAAAGTAAAATTAATCAGAATGCTCTTTCACACCAGATTACATAGAATCTGATGGAAAGTATTTTTAAGAAATTTCTGTGAAAAGGATTAAAGCTTAAGTTTCACTTTAGATAGTGTATGTCTGATCCAGTATTTAGGTAATTATGGTCAAGTAGAAAGAGACATGAACTAGGAATCAAACCTGGGTTCAAGCCTTAGATCTTTACCTGGGAAAACCAATTAATGTTTTCCTATTTTGTTCCATTCCATTTGTAACATTATTTGCCCTAACTACCTCATAGGAAATAAGTGAGATATACAACATTTTAAATATGCATTGTAGACTGTAAATTACTATTCAAATGTAACATGTAACTTAGGAGTCTGAATATCTCAGAATTATGATATCTTGAAGTAAAACATTCCCAAAGGGATTTAAAAAAAAAAAAAACTTAACTTTTGGAATTATATGTGCACATGTGTGTATGTATACTTATCCCAGGCCATTCATCACTAACAAACCTCAGAAGATATACAGATTTCCACAATAACTAAAATACATGGAATTTTAGATAAATTATTTAAACCTGTTTTTCCAAGTAAAAACATAATTTCATTGTTGACGGATGGAAGTAAAAATAAATAACCTTATGATAAGTCACTAAAGTTTGTTATGCTTATAAGTTAAGGTTCAAGTTGATCTTTTTAATATTGCAATATACTCACACATCATTAATCACTTAGGAGTGGCCCCAGGTCATGGTAAATAGATGGGCTAAGAAATCAGATGTGATGTTTGCTATTTCCAAATTATTGTCAATAAGTAGAGTGAGGAGGTGGCAATTCAATGTTTATAAACTGAACTTCTTATTTATAATTTTAGTCAGGAACATAATTAGGAAGTAAACCAGCATAATATATACAATTATGGAAACATTCATGAAGGAAATAACAACCATGGTAAAAGATGTGTTCATTAAAAACGTCTCACAATTGCTATTATGTTTGAGTTGCTTTATAATAGAATATATTGTTTCTAGTAGTCTTAACTGTACATGTAATGAAAAAGTAGAACATAAAGTCTTCATGTTTGAGAAAGTAAAATTTGAGTTGTTCAGGATCTCCATATACTCCAAGATGGATGAAGATAGAACAAAATGGACTGTGGCCTGGGCAATGCAAACATGGAAATAAAAAAATGGAAGCCTGGAAAACTGCATGCAAGATAGGAAGCAAAAGACATGAGGTGGAGAGGAAAGCAAATGGCGCTCATGTCAATGCAGCTTTCCAGTAAAGGACAGGAAGAAGCCAGACGGAGCCCATCTAGGAGAACTGGGTATGGCACCCTCCCCCACAAAAAAAAAAAGATACAAACGAACTGGGGAGAATTGCAGAGGACTTGCTCAGCATGAAGCATGGTCTACTTTCTTAGCAGTTGGTCCCCAATTACTGAAGGTGCTATAAGAAAAGCCAGACAAAGATGAGAGAACAAAATAAAGGGAAAAATAAGCATTAGCATTAGCCCCAAATCTGACTGAAAAGAAGGATTTCTCAGGAAATAGGGAGTCCATGAGACTTGGGTACGTATGGGTAAGCGCATGGGGAGGAAGAGAAAGATGAGAGGAAACCAGGACAGGAGAAAGGAACGGCACCAACCAGCAAGACAAAATGGAATTTTTACATTTACTAAAACAGAAAGATCAATTCCAATTTTGGCACTGGAGTGATTGGTATGGCTAAGTGATGAAGCACTTAGTTTGGTAATAAACACACATTCAAATCCCAGCTGACTCATGGACTAGCTAAGTAACATCTGTTTCAATATAAATTGCTGAAAGTCTAGGGTTTTGTTCATATGTGCAGATCAGGATATTAATTTCTATTTTAGGATTGTTTCAGTATTAAAAGGAAATCTACGTGAGAAGTCAGTATTTATGTTGATGGTAATGTTAGCTACACCATTATTAATTACAGAAACTTAAGTTCTTGAATCTGTGCATCAAAATATCTTACCAAATCTGTAAATTGGGAGTAGGGATAATCTATTTCTGTTGGGAGGCCTAAATGAGATCATTCATGCAAAGTGCATGGTATAATATGCTCACAGTGAGTAGTAGCCATTATCACTTTAAAACACACTAGTTGCAAAATGATCCAAGCTACAGTTTATTCAAATTTGAAGTATTGAAAATGCCTAATTTAGTTTTCTTACTTATATTCCTGGTGCATTTTTTTATCAAAGGAAAGGAATCTCACATAGATAGTGATCTTTTTCCCTAATTTAGTTTTCTTACTTATATTCCTGGTGCATTTTTTTATCAAAGGAAAGGAATCTCACATAGATAGTGATCTTTTTCCCTTAGGAAAAGTACCAAGGTTAAATAACTTTGGAAAGTTAGCCGGCGCCGTGGCTCAGTAGGCTAAACCTCCGCCTTGTGGCACCAGCACACCAGGTTCTAGTCCCGGTCAGGGCGCCGGATTCTGTCCCGGTTGCCCCTCTTCCAGGCCAGCTCTCTGCTGTGGCCAGGGAGTGCAGTGGAGGATGGCCTAAGTACTTGAGCCCTGCACCCCATGGGAGACCAGGAGAAGCACCTGGCTCCTGCCATCGGATCAGCACGGTGCGCTGGCTGCAGCACGCTGGCCGCGGCGGCCATTGGAGGGTGAACCAATGGCAAAGGAAGACCTTTCTCTCTGTCTCTCTTTCTCACTGTCCACTCTGCCTGTCAAAAAAATGAATAAATAAATAACTCTGGAAAGTCATCAAGTCACCAACATTTTGTTTACCTGTAAAATTAGCTTAAAATCTGCCTCAAGTTTTCCATAACTTATCTATTTCTTCTTAGCCATTATTGAGGCGTTTGCTGAAAAATAGATGCCTTTGGCAAAGACTGAGGTTTGGGTATATAGAGATTTGTTCCGTAAAAGAAAAGATGGAGGATATAAAGTAAATGTCTTTTAAAATCATATAGTTCCTAATGACATACCAGGTGCAGAGAAACCATGAAGTCAACAGTTATTCATTCAGGTGCTTAGTAAAATAAAACAAGGTTTTTCTTTCACTGTCTTCCATTTAACTGTAATCAAAGACCCATATCAACCATGTTTCTGAAAACAGATTTATAGTAGGTGCTTAACTGGAAGCTATATGATAATTGACTTCCAAATCAAACACACACACACATTTAAAATGGCTATAATTAGAGCACAATGCAACCGAGTCTTCTTTAATGGAGATCCATATTGCTGTCATTATAAATGTCACTTTTCAGCACCACGTCTCCTACCAAACAGAACTCACTGTGAAATGCCAGTTTTGAGAAAGACTTTCTCCATTTGTCCAAATGGTATTTGGACAAGAGAAGAAGTTTCTCTCTTTAGGTTCATTTTCAGGTTGTTAGCCTAACCTAAAATAGAGCTTCTTTAAAAGTCTGCCCGAATGTTTAGTTAAAACAGAGAAGGGACAGCTGAGTGTTGAGTGGTGGTGTTACATTGAGTGAAGACATGACTGTAAATAACTTTGCAGTTTGGAAATGAATGATGCTTTTGACAGAGATGATTATGCCGTATTGACAACATTGATGTCAAATGCAGAGTGAAAATATGAGGTTGACTATCAGCAGTTCCTACCAGTGATCACTTGAAATAGCTTCGCTGAGATAAAGGAACAGTAACAAATGCATCACTCCCCCTCTGCTGCTTGCATTCTTTTTCTTCTCTCAGAGCTAGCTTAGTCCAGTTCCACTTTGGGGGAAAGGATCTAGTGTTCACACTTCATCAAAGGAGAATCAAATACTTTTAGCTGTTTCTTTTTAAGTTAATCACTTTCAGGCCATCATTAACCCTCAAATAAGGGAGGCCAACATACCACGGAAGGAAGTCAAGCCTTGAACTTCTATCAAAGTAATTGTAATTTCCAGGTTAGATAACATATCTGAAATAAGCTCTTTGTAACAAAAACCTCACTCGGGGCTCTTCCCAGTCTTCACAGTCATTGTTCACATAATTGAGAAATACTGGCTTACATTTCTGGGGTGGAGAATACTCTTTGGGATAAGTTTTCCAGTTTGGAAAAGTCCTACATTGGAGAGTCTTGATGAATAAATAATTTCTTCCATCTCTGTCTCCATTCAGTCACCTGTTGTAGTTTTGGGACTCTGTAACAGTATTTTTATGGTGTAGAACTTATTTTGAAAGTGTTTTAGATTCTTTAATACTCATATATGTAAATTTTAACATTTATTAAAATGAGGATACAGCATAGCAACTAGCAGACCACATCTGTAAACTAGAGGTAGACAAGTGATATGCTGTGTGTGTTACCTGGGAGTCAGTAAATCTGGAGTGAGAAGATTTGTGGGAGAATCTCTGAGGGCAGAGAATGTCTGTATCACAAACGGCCTCTGTTCTCAGGAGTGACAATGCCGTCTTTATCTTGTAGATCAGTGTTGTGCCATTGTGCTGATCCTGTCATTGTAGCCTTCATGCTGCCATATGGCAGCTCTGAGGGTCCCCTCTACAAGGCATGTTTCTTAGGATGTTTTCATTTGGTGTGGAGAAATGGATGGGTACCTTCGTTCGGAAAACATGTGATTTTTCACCTGGTAAAGAAAAACATCCAGTATATGATACAAGAACCAAACTCCTTAAAAGAACTACTTTTCTCTGAAATATTGTGGGTTTTGACGGCTTAAAACTTAGCAAGGGATTTGTAAGTTCCCCTGCAGAATCACTCCTTGAAGATACTTCATTAAGTGAAAAAGAAGTGTATCAACGGGAAGGAACCTAACCCAAAACACGCTTTTATTAAAGAAAATCAAGTACTTTATTATGACAATAGTTGATTTATTTTACTTCACTAAAAAAGAATGCCTTGAAATGCAGGTTAATAGTTTACCTTTGCAACTGGGTTCCATATACATGAATGTGTATTTCTTTTACCAGGACATCAGGACATCTGTATCTCTTCTGAGAGGAGACAGGAGATAGCTCTTAACATGGAAGACTGGCTGACCGCAGGGTGGGTATGTGGCCTAATGGTTCCATATACATGAATGTGTATTTCTTTTACCAGGACATCAGGACATCTGTATCTCTTCTGAGAGGAGACAGGAGATAGCTCTTAACATGGAAGACTGGCTGACCGCAGGGTGGGTATGTGGCCTAATGGTTACGATGCCAGTTGGGAAACTTGCGTTCCACCTTGGAGTGCCTGTGTTTGATTCCTTGTTCTGATGCCTCATTCTGACTTACTGCAAATGTAAGCCAGGGGAGTTGGTGGTGATGGCCCCAATAGTTGGGTTTCTGCCACTAGTGTAGGAGACCTGGGTTGAGTTCCTGGCTGAAGCTGAAAGTCCAGCTTTAGCTGTTGATGGCCTTTGGGGAGTGAACTAGTGGTCACCAGCTCTATGTCTCACACATTTTTAAAAAAGATTATCTGAAGGCTAACTTCGTACAGACTTGGTTGTTTACAAAATCGACTTTAGCAACAGAAGTAGTAGTCATCTGTAAGGTAACAAGTATTTTTGCCATAGATCTGCTTATGTAGACACGTGAGGCCCCTTTATTGCTGTGGCCTTCATCAGGCCTAGAGAGCTGCGGTAAAATGATGATCTTCCTCTGAAAGAGAATACAACTGAACTAGCTCCTGTCTTCTGAAATTTCATCAGCCTGTGATCCTTAATCAGAAAATAATCCAATACACATTTTCATATGAATGCTTTTCTGTTCTAAGTCATTTTTCACTAAATATTTTTGAGTTCTATTTAATTTATTATTCTGAAAGAGCTAATCTTGCTTCCTTGCCAATATATTTAAAAATATTAAAATATTACCTTTGGGCCGGCACCATGGCTCACTAGGCTAATCCTCCACCTGCGGTGCCGGCAAACCAGGTTCTAGTCCTTTTCGGGGAGCCGGATTCTGTCCCGGTTTCTACTCTTCCAGTCCAGCTCTCTGCTATGGCCCGGGAGTGCAGTGGAGGATGGCCCAACTCCTTGGGCCCTGCACCCCATGGGAGACCAGGAAGAAGCACCTGGCTCCTGACTTCCGATCAGTGCGGTGCGCCGGCCGCAGTGGCCATTGGAGGGTGAACCAACGGTAAAGGAAGACCTTTCTCTCTGTCTCTCTCTCTCTCACTGTCCACTCTGCCTGTCAAAAAATAAAAAAAAAATAAAATGATAAAAACATTGCCTTTGTAGAATTTGTTTTTCCATTGAGTTTAGTTGGTTTTGTTCATTTTGCAAAAGTGCTAGGAAATTTGTACAGCAAGTCTGGCATTTTGTATCACCATCTGCATTACCTTCTAGTGGTTCAGAGTGATGAGAGTTTTTGTTTTCCAAGATTTAGAAAATGAGTATATAAAAAGGCTTGGACTATGTATGTCTCCTCTCATCTCTATTGTTTCAATAATAGTAGAGAACTCACAGTACAGTAGCACAGTACTGTGGGAATGTGGATTACTTCTAGCAAATTGTGGATGTGGGTTTGCTCTCATGGAGCTTACTCTATATTAGATAAGATGTATATTATTTTTTTTAAACTTTTATTTCATAAATATAAATTTACAATGTACAGCTTTTGGATTACAGTGGCTTTTTCCCCCACATAGCCTCCCTCCCACCTGCAACCCTCCCATCTACTGCTCCCTCTCCCATCCCATTCACATCAAGATTCATTTTCAATTATCTTTATATACAGAAGATCAATTTAGTATATACTAAGTACAGAGTTCAACAGTTTGCACCCACACAGAAACACAAAGTGTAAAGTACTGTTTGAGTACTAGTTATAGCCTTAATTCACACTGTACAACACATTAAGGACAGAGATCCTACATGGGGAGTAAGTGCACAGTGACTCCTGTTGTTGACTTAACAATTGACAATCTTGTTTATGGTGTCAGTAATCGCCCTAGGCTATTGTCATGAGCTGTCAAGGTAATGAAAGCCTCTTGGGTTCACCAACTCCAATCTTATTTAGACAAGGTCATAGTCAAAGTGGAAGTTCTCTCCTCCCTTCAGAGAAAGGTTTCTCCTTTGATGGCCCATTCTTTCCATTGGGATCTCACTCACAGAGATCTTTCATTTAGTTGTATTTTTTTTTTGCCAGAGTGTCTTGGCTTTCCATTCCTGAAATACTCTCATAGCCGGATTCGAATGCCTTAAGGGCTGATTCTGAGGCCAGAGTGCTGTTTAGGACATCTGCCATTCTATGAGTCTGCTGTGTATCCCACTTCCCATGTTGGATCGTTCTCTCCCTTTTTAATTCTATCAGTTAGTATTAACAGACACTAGTCTTATTTATGTGATCCCTTTGACTCTTAGACCTATCATTATGATCAATAATGAACTGAAATTGATCACTTGGACTAGTGAGAGGGCATTGGTACATGCCACCTTGATGGGATTGAATTGGAATCCCCTGGCACGTTTCTAACTCTACCATTTAGGGCAAATCCGATTGAGCATGTGCCGAACTTTACATCTCCTCCCTCTTTTATTCCCACTCTTATATTTAACAGGGATCACTTTTCAGTTAAATTTCAACACCTAAGAATAATTGTGTGTTAATTAAAGAGTTCAACCAATAGTATAAGTAGAACAAAGACATATTAACAACTGAGGACAAAGTGAATTTAAAATCACATCAAACATGAAATGGAGATACAAAGGTGGAAATGATTACTATCACAGAACAGAAAAATGTCTGCTTCAGAAGGTGGCCGCAAGAGCATTCCTGATGAAAGAGTTGGAGTTGGCCAGGGAGAGGATTCAGAGCAGTTGTGCTGTACTTGGGAACAGCATGTACGAGGACCTGAAGCCAGGAATGATTGGTACTTTCCAGTTGGCTAGTGTGTAATGATGCGATGAGTTTGGAGTAGGTCTTACAGGAGTTTTGTATTTGAGAGTAGGGTGACTGTTGCTTTCCAAATTGGGGAACTTTGGCGAATGAAAGTGAATGCTGCCAATAATGAGGCTGGCTCAGTGGTTGTGATCAAGGTCTTGTCCCAAGGAAACTGGCACACACATTTTTTACTTAAAGATCATGTGAAGACAAACATTTGGTGCAGAAGATTAATAAAGAAAACTGATTTGTGGTTGTTAAAAGATTTCCCTAGCTATTCTATGAAAAGTGGGTTGCAGGAGGGCAAAGTGAAAGAAGACCGTTGTCATAGTATTGATGAAAAAATGAGATGGAAAAAGTGGACAAACTTGACGTTTAAATGTAGTGCTTCATGATGGATTTAATGGAGGTAGAAAGATAAGAGGAGTAACAAAGAATCCCAGATTTCCATTTGTATAACTGAGTACATGGAAGTACCATTTATCAAAATGTAGAAAAAAGCAGCTTTGCGGCAAACCGGGGAAAGAAATTAGTTTAAGAATCCTAAATATACCTGAGGAAATTCCAAATGGAGGTATCATGTAGAATGTTAGACATACAATAGCATCTATGTGGTGAATAAAAAGTTAAGTGTTATAAACATTTAGATCCTATTTAAAGCATGAGAGTATCTGAGATTTCTGGGAAAGCAAAAAAAAAAAAAAAAAAAAAAAAAAGAAGATATCCCAGAACTGAGTCCTGAAGATTACAAGAAAATAATGGACAGAGGGACAAAACCGTAAGCTCTTAATCTCTGGGACCATTGTGAGTAAGCATTCTTCATACTTTTCAGGAAGCCATCCAAGAATCAATCCCTTCACATCCTTTGCCTGACACACTGACTTTCCTAACATGTTTATGTTGCTTCTTCCTCCTTGCCTATCTCATTGTCTCAATTCTCTAAACCTATTTCCTTCAGTAACTCCTCATATCAACTACTTGTACACAAGTCATCTTGGGGTCTGCTTTGGGCTTGAGAGGGAAGAACTGAAAGAATAGAAACATGACCAGTGGATGTGTTATTGCTGAAGCAGAGGTAATGTTGGGGTGGATGTATGGTGCAGCAGTTAAGACACAGCTTGGGACTCC